>NW_010566516.1:0-7818 GCF_000687285.1 Phaethon lepturus
AGGTTTTGCAGTCTGTGTCAAAGCTGGTTGTGCTTTAAGGCTGTCAAGTCTTGGTGAGTATCGGTCTGGGCTGGGTGAATTTTGTTGCTTGGCAAAACCCGAATGTTTTGCCAAGCGATAAAGTGGATCTTTCAACAGCCTTTCTAAAGTGTTGGGACTGGGAGTACAATCTCCCAAAATGTCAAGGCTGGCTCCTCCGCCTCGACTGAGCTGTACCCACCTCCGCCACCGCTTCCGTGGCATGGCAGCAGCTAATCCCGTGCAGGAGCTTTTGGGGTTGAGACACCCATGGGATTCATTCATGAATACCTTATAGCTGTGAGAATAGGCTTTGGCTGCTTCTGAAAGAGAAAGAGAAGAGAGGTCTGTTGGGCAGCATCTCGTACGGCTCTTGAAGAGGGAAGAACATGCCAAACCCCTAAAAAGCTCTGAAAAGGGCCAGGAAGGGACAGGCTCAGTGTTCCAGCGCATGGCAGCTGGCAGTGGTCTCCGAGGGACCATACACCCCTCAGCGAGCCCAGGAGCACCCCTGACACCCCACCAGTGCAGCGGCTGTGGCAGAGGAGAAGTTTAGGAGGCGACTGTAACGAACCCCTACACTCCGGTAGCTCCCTCTGGCTGGGGGGAAATCCCTTTTTTTAGCGGAAGGGTAACATTTCTCTTCCTTTACCAACCTTTTACCCTTACGTAGTCTTGTCGGTAACAACAGCGTTACTGATCGCTAAATAAGCACACGTAAACGGGACAGATTAATACTCTTAACCTGGAGCACTTGCAGCAGCTACACGGAGTTGCCAGGCAGCTGCAGGGTCCCAGGCTATGCAAGGACATCAATCTCTAACAAGCAAAGTGGTTTCACCTCTACCCTGCGATTCCAAACTGCATTTTGTTCACTGGCAACGCCGCATGGGAACCCAGCTACGGCAGGAGCTTTGCCCTCTCAGCGGCAGAGCTCCCCCAACCCAGCGACCGGCAGAGCTCCAGCCGCATCCGCAACTCCAGCCCATGGGAACAGGCATTCACTGCCGTCACAAAATTAATCTACGGCTCACCGTGTGGAAGAAGGTGAAGAATAAAGGTTGAAGAGAGGGGGGAAAAAAGCATTACTTTCTTCCCAAGCAGTAAGGTAAAATAAATGACAGCAGATGCATCTCCCTAGAGTAACACCACCCAGAAATGACTGCAGCTAGACTTCCCTGCAGCGGCATGCCGTGCCGTGCCGTGCCGTGCCATTGCTCCATCAGCCAAAGGGCGAGCAGGATGCAGCACATGTTTCTGGGCCGCGTGGCCAGATTTCCCTTGCACCGGGAGGGGACAGGGCTTGGGAATGCTTGGGACTTTCCAAGAGGTGGTGTTAGGAGATGGCTGGAGGATTTTGTACGCAAAGCATGGAAGTCTCCCCGGCTGGCAGCACAAATATAGGAAATTAACCCCAATGAATTGCATGCACACAGCTTAAAAATACCTGGGACTGAGATAAAGACGCATCAGTCTTTATTTCAACCTGTGCGATAAGGAGAGCAATATAAGCTATACTGAACGATTGTAATTTTAAGCACCTCCTGAATTTTTTAAGACTCCTCTGGCTCCTATTTTGAAGGACGTGCTAAGTGGAGAGCTTTTCTGAGATCTTTATAAATTGCCACATACAGTAAACCTTTAAATAACCAAGTGTCTCAAGCACATGGAATCACTATATTTTGCAGAAGCTTGGGCCTTTACCAAATGAATTCCTCCACTAGGTATGTGTGTGGGGGACAGTTTATAAAAGCTAACGCACTTTTAAAAAAGATTTGAAGCGACAGCTTTTTGCATGCCCATTATCCGACAGATCTGACCGCTCTCTCCTGCGGCGAGACTGACAGACTGCGTGCGGCAGGGAAGAGACGGAGCAGGGAAAGCCCACGAGAGCTTTATTACCAGTTCCATTCTACGTGTACATACCTGGCTTTCCTCTGCAAGCAAGGGATGATTTCCTTTTAATCTATCACCACATTTTCAAAGGGTTTCTTTTCTACTTGAAATGTGACTGTGAAAAAATGTTGATTTTTGCTGAATGAATTCACTCCCTGTGTGGATCCGGTCACATCTGCTAACCACAGTGATGAAGCATTAGCTAGTTCTCAGCTGAAATGTTCTGGCCTTCATCCAAAGTATTTTGGTTTTCAGCCTAAAAACAATAATGTTCAGTTCTAGTATGTAGTTTTTAAATAAAAAGAAGACCACCCATCTTTTTTTTTTAAAGACACTTGTGGCCCTCCATTTTTGTTCAGTAACAAATAAGTTTTTTCTGTCAGAAGGTGGTTTCTGCAGAAAATTTTACTGAGCTTACCATGTATCAGCTTCACTTAACAGCCAGCGAAGCAGTGCAAGCTATTAAAGCTATTAAAAGGAAATTTTTTTTGGCTGTTGTGAATGTTGGCGTTAGTTACTACTGCATGTAAGTAGTCTTTAGCTGAATAGCATGAGGGATGGGAAGAGGTGTTAGAGGCTGAAAGGGAGAGTTGGCACATGTCACAAGGAAGAGCTCTTATAAGGGATTTCCATCTTGGGCACCAGGATGATCCTGTGAGGAGGCAGCATTTGTATCGCAGAAGCTGTTGCATGGCTTGCTGCTTACCTAGCAGAAATTAAGGCCTAGAAGGAATGGGAAAAGTGATGTACAACAGCTAGTGCCTGTTCATTGCCTACCTGTCTGGCTGCCTGTCTTTTAGGGTGTTACTGCCAGTCATCAGTTGTGTCTGCACAGTCATCCCATCTTGGGTAGCAAGGTTTTCCTGTAGAAATGATAAGAAGCCTCAAATGTTTCCCATAAAATTCACAGTTTCTACCTTGGCACTTCAATATGCCTAAGAAGGTTTTTGTCATCAACTCTCTTGAGCATAAGTTGGTGTGTTAACATTTCCCTTGGTCACAGACACATCTCCTCCTTATCGCCACACTACTTGAAGCAACAACAGATCTTGGCACTGATGCTTAGAGGAAGATTTGTATCTCTTCATAAGACCTCTTAACAGCCTGCAGATTTGAAGAAGAGGAACAGAGGAGATGATAGCATCTTTTGTAGAGAAAGAAATATCGCCCTTCTCTGGGGAAAAATGATCTCATGAACAACAGCCAACATAGCACGTTCTGCTTCCAGTCCATATCTTATCAGCGTGGCGGATTGCAGATTGCCCGCAGACATCCTGCCTGGACACACCAAGGAACATGGTAATCGTCTTATCTTCAAGCGTGCAGCATCCCAAAGTATGTGGCTCTGACCACGCTGGAGGTCAGGCTTAGAGTCTTGCTGGCAGAACAGCAGGTAAGCTGAACAGCCCTGTGGCTGGCCTATATGCACAGTATGGATGCATCCGTTATCGCAAATTAGGAGACCCTGCATTCTCGCACTGAACCTGGGGAGGACTAACAGGTATATCTGCTACTTATGGAAGGCAGAGAAGTAAAACTCAGATACAATGACACCAAAAATACAGAGAGGATACCAGCAAGAGAATTTTAATAGTAAGCAATAAGGAATACAGAAAAGCAAAGTGCTGGCTTGCAAAGGTGGGGGAACCGTGGCTAGGCAAAAAAGTAAGGTAGAGTATGTACAAATTAATTTAGAGATTTACTATACTGGACCCTACTTTCCTGCCACAGCAGTTCTGCAACAAGTAGCAGCTCGAGGATGAGGAAATTTCAGACACACTCTTTTTCAGCTGCTGCCATGACGAGGGCTCGTGGCATTAGCACCCTGCCGCAGGAAGAAACCTGGATCATGACAGTGCAGGGGAGATACAGAGCTCCCTTTCGGGTACGCTTCCTTTCTGAATCGTCTTTGGAAAGATAAGGAGATGCAGATTGGAATATCTGAAAAAATGTTTCTAATACAGTTTAACAATTAGAAGTTTTAAAATCGCTGATGTTGTGGACATAAAGTCTTATAAGCAATTCTCTGACAGTTTTTTAAGCAATTCTGTTTCATTGAAATAGCACACCAGTAGTTTATATAATTTGCTCTAGCAAATAAGGCTCAAGAAAGGATTCCACAGAATGATTTGTAAAATTGTCATTAGGAAAGTTGAGAACATTTTCATTCTTCCATCTAACATCTATTTCACACTTTAAAAGTAGTTTATGTTCCTGTGATGTGTTTTGCATACTAGAGACATCATATTGCACGTGGATACTATCTTAAAAATATGAATGTAGCCCTAACTTCTGAAGTATTCTCAGCTCTGGGATTCAAGCTTCTGCCAGATTTCTAGCCATCTAGCAGTTTCGGTCGGTTGTCTTTACAACCAAATGAGAGCATAGATTCATCATTGGCCATCAGCAGGATCATGGTCAGTCAGACCTTGGATTAACGTATGACAGAATGCTCATTTGTAAACTGATATGGACTGACTTTGGTTTGACTTTGGATCAGACCTCTGTGGAAAAATACATTCAGCAAGTGAAAGAAATTCAACATTATAGTAAGTCATTTGCTCACCAGCTGTTAAAAATAAATAGCTATACAAATGATGTGCCATAAACCAAGACTACTGTTATGCATAAGAATGTGTCTTTTTCCTTGACGATTTCTCTTTGTTTTGTGATAAGGTGGTGAATGTACATGTCCTTAGGAAGACTTTATCATTTTCGGTGACATTTGTTAATCATGCTTTTACGCAATGCTAGTGCCACCCAAAAAGCTTTCAGGTCTTCAGTAAAGGGTAACTGTCATTCTTTTTCCTGTAATACATCTCCCAACTAGAACAAGAGGCATGTACTTGTATGCAGTACTCCAAACACCTCCCAGGGAAACAAAGAAGTTTATCACTGAGGCAGCATTCACATTCTGTCCAAAGCACACATAATGTAATGGAAAATGCGAAATAGGCTGAATGACATGTAAGTGAAAAGCTGCATTGTCTTGTCTTTTACGGATAATTTAAAGATAAAAATAGTGGTGCTGACCACTTACTCAGTGTCTTCTGATGAAATTCCTTGAAAGAAATCTTTATATATTTTACCTTTGTGAGATATGGCAGGTAAGTATGTGTGTTGTGGAGAAAAATTTTTTTACTGAGGGAGTGGTCAAGCATTGGAAGAGGCTGCCCAGGGAGGTGGTGGAGTCACCATCACTGGAAGTGTTCAAACAACGTGTGGGCGTGGCACTTCAGGACATCGTTTAGTGGGCATGGTGGTGTTAAGTTGATGGTTGGACTTAATGATCTCAAAGGTCTTTTCCAACCTTAATGATTCTGTGATTCTGTGAAACAAACTGAAACACACCGAAGTTGGGAGTTATCCAGCTATGTACTGAAGCTCTTGCACAGAGGTGCACAGAGGTTGTGACTGGAAGGCAAGACTCCCTTTGCACTATTCTCCTTCTTCTCACCCAGTTTCCAGTACAAAGTTCTTCAGTAAAGTGACTTACAGAGCCTTTTGTTTTAATTATTTGACAGTCATCTTTAATATTAAAGGTGTGATATGTAACTCTTCATAATTTTTATTCATATGCAAAATACAAAGTAACACAGCTGAAAAATAAAAATTTTAAAAATACAAACATCCCACTTCTTCGCAATGTTCAAGCACATACTGATTTTTTTCCTCAAATCTTTTAGTGTAAAAACTTTTCTATGTCAACAGCCGAAGGAAGATAGAAGAGGAGGCATTCATATACAGATCTAAATTTCAGCAAGGTCCTTTATAAATGCCACTTGATTGCAGGTCTCTGCCTACCTTACCCTATGTGCTAGGAGAAATGCAGTACAACCAACTAAACAGGAAGATGAACAACTTAGCGAATGGGAAGCATCCATACGAGAAGCTGTGTCATACTCAATAGAAATGTTAAGTGGAATCCCATAGATTGTTGGTCAGCGCTTGTACCTCTGAGGCACGCAATAGATATGAGTGATCCCAGGGAAGGCACAAAATGTGAACTGATTCATCCTGTGAACAGCATAGAAACAGTAAAACTAATGAGCTTCAGGTGAAATGTGAAGGGATTTCAATCAGATGTATAACTGATTTGACATAAGACTACTGTCATTTCACTCTGACAGATTGGAAGCAATAAAAAATGATTAGTGCAACATAAAAGGAGTTCAAATAGAAAGCAAAGCGCTGTGTGAAAAACCTGGCAATAGAGTATGTATCATTTCTGCTGGGGGAAAAAATAAAGAAACTCAGACATCTTCTCTCTCCCATTCAAAGCACTAGCCATTTGTGAAGCCAAAACGGAGAATCTTGGCTTCACAGACATTCGAGCTGATGCCAGCCTGTAATGATCTATGCTTACTGTATATACACACAACATTAAGAGAAGGCAATGTTACTCAAATGAGCCTGCGGTTTACTAGATGAATTTAATTATTTCTGGTTTGTTTTTGCCCCTGGGGGCTGGTTTTTGATGGAAGAAATTCAATATTAGTACTTAGATGACTTGCAGTATACAAGCAACACTGCTGAGAGCATACCAAAAGTGGTGTTCAATTATAGCTCAGTGAAGTCACTAAGGACAATGAGGTTACATCTGTTATTCACAACCTTCAGTGGAGAAAACTAGGTTGCACAGAAACTGAATATATAGGAAAAAAAAGAAGATCCTGAGATCAGGCATGGGTACAATTTTGAGTGGAGACCTACAGCCCCAGAGTAGTTTTTCCCCACAATAATTTCTCGCAATAATAAAGAAAGTTCACAATCTCAGCAAAGTCTGTAATTCCAAACTTCTCACATCTCAGGTGCCCACAGCCAGCTGTTTCAGCGGGAAAGATTTTTGGAGGGAACCATTGCAAAAGTTTTGTAAAGACTTATCTCCTGCATCCCATATCAAAGCTCCTCAAATTGCTGCTTTTGGAAATCAGCCCTATCATCAGAAAGCAGAGGGAGATACTTTGTGGTTTAACAGAGTGATAGGCGGTGATTCAAAGATAAGTAAGTCCTTGTATAGTCATGAATCCCAGGTAAAAAAAGTTAAAACATTTTCAAGTTTAGTAGAAGGAAAAAGCAGTATTTATATAGATGAGGTCTATCAGATGAGATCTACTTATGCTAAAGAGCATTTAGGTCAGTGTTCACGTAGATTTACAATAGTACATCTCTACTGGAACACGCAATTGTTAGTTATGAAAAAAAGATTATGTTTCAGCTGCTGCTTTGCCTGAATAGCTTCCCAGGCAAGCACAGGAATGAGTGGGAGAAGGTGCTGTGCAGCAGAGGGCTTTTAGTGCTGGTGGGAGATGGCCTAGCTGAAGTGTGTGCACTTGTGAGGTTACCTAAAATAGTAACAAACCCAACTGAGCTAATACAAAAGTGCTCTACTGATGAGTTAGAGCATTAGAGAGGAGAAACATTCAAAAAAGATCCCCTCCTTCCTCCACAGAACGTGCTGCCACATGCAGATGCCTGGGAGAAAACGCTGACACCATCTCTTGGTCGCAGTGGGATGGGAAAGAGATGAAGGATGTAAAGTGAAAAATTAATCTCTTATCCTCTGCCATGTTTTCTTATAATGGAGCATCTTTGTGCAGGAAAACCAAGGGATCAGGCCCAGCCAGCATGGGTTCATGAAAGGCAGGTCCTGCTTGACCAACCTGATCTCCTTCTATGACCAGGTGACCCACCTAGTGGATGAGGGAAAGGCTGTGGATGTTGTCTGCCTGGACTTTAGTAAAGCCTTTCACAGCATCTCCCACAGCATTCTCCGGGAGAAACTGGCGGCTTGTGGCTTAGACAGGTGTACTCTTCGCTGGGTAAAGATCTGGCTGGATGGCCGAGCTCAGAGGATTGTGTTGAACAGAGCGAAATCCAGTTGGTGGCCAGTCACAAGCGGTG
>NW_010566517.1:0-9857 GCF_000687285.1 Phaethon lepturus
ACGGACGCACAGGAATCTTTGTAAAAAAAGTTGCATTATTGAATGTTTCCGTGGAACCTGTCGGTCCCGCTCCTCGCCCCCTCACCCCCGGGGAGCTGGCACGGCTTCTCCCAGCAGCGCTCCTTTCGCTGGGCTGCCTCCCGGGGGCGGCTGGGCTCCCCGCCTCCCCTCCGCAGCCCCGGGCATTCGCCCCCCACACCTTGGGCGGTGCGGTGGCCCCGGTGGATAAGTCCAAGTGAAAATGCCTCTCTTGTCCCAGCAGCCCTTACCTGGGGGTACACGGGAGACCCTGGCTCTGCCCCCCCCGGCCTTGCAGAGCCCTCCCTGGGAAAACAGGGCTGGGAATTTTACATAAGGCAAAGCTCAGGGTGGGAAAGAGCCTTTAGCACAGGTTCAGCTCAGCGTTTGTTTCCTCCAAAGAGGCTCTCTGAGCCGAACTTGCAAGGCTGTGCAAGGCTTTTGAAAGCCTTGCTTGGCCAAGTGTCCAGTGCCAGCTCTTGGGGCTGCAGGGGACCACAGTAGTGTGGGGTGGCTGTGAGGTGACTTCAGAGTCACACCATTTTTTTTTTTAACTTCTCTGATGCTTAACCATTTGTTTTGCCACTGGCAATGATCTCTCCGTATATCAGGGAAATATCTGGTACCAAAGTGCATAGCTGCTCCAGTTGTCCATTGCCAGCAGTGGATGAGATGCTCTGGTGGTCTTTCTAGCCTTTACAAAAGTCACGGAAAGCCTAAGCAGAGCCTTGGCTTGCAAGTTTTGGGGCTCAGGAGGTTCAGATCTTTAAAGGGATGAGGGATTATCTCAACGGTAGATACTTCTCTAGCCTCATTTCCACATAGTTACCCAGATCAAAGAAGATATTTCTAAATAAGTTTCTTTATTTATGCATTAAAGCTCATGGGCCCACTTTGCAGTGGGGAAGACTGGGGAGCAGAGACGCCAGCTGACTGGCCTGTCGGGGACGGTGGTGTCAACAGCAATCTCAAGGCAGAGCCAGCAGTGGAATAATGCGCAGTTCCCAGCCCTGTGCCTTAGCCTCCCTCTCATGAATGTGCAGCGCTTCCCTGCTAGTGTTAAGGACACTGGGGCATGTATATGAGATATATCACGCCTCTAAAATAGCTTTCAGGGCTAAGTAAGCAGATTCCTCCCTTTTTAGAATGCAGCCCAGGCTGCCGGTGCTTGTGCGTGTGCATGTGTTGCAGTAAAGGGCATATCCATATGCTAACTTCAAAAGCCAGAGTGTCTTTTAGCCAGCAGTCTTCCCCAGCCGTGACTGACGGCTTGACAGCGCTCTGGAGAGAGGAACTCATTCACACTCTCTGTTTACTTTGTTTAGCCAGGATTGTGTGTTATTGAGCCGCAACAAAAAAAATCCCATTTTAATTGTCGTTTTAATTTCTTCCTAGCAGCGCAGTCCCCAGAAGGGGTGACCTTCATGCAGATACATGCCTGCTCTGGAAATGGATGGAGACGAGATAGCTCGAGGGGTGTGAAATGGCCTTCATATAGCAATCTTTCATGAATACATTGGTGGTTTTAATCCAATTTATTCAGCAAGTGACAGGAAATACAAACTGGTCCATGGCTGTTTGGTAGTCTCGCAGCATTGCCTAGGTGATAGGTAGCTGCCTCTCTAACGGTGTTACAGGGCTTTCCTGTTTCAGCTCGGAAGGTGTCGTGGCCAGATTACACCGTGGAAATGAGCTTTATCTCACTTTGATTTATGATGTGTCCAGAGGGCTGTAGGCAATGTCCAGTTCCCCTTTGGTCCCCCCACCCTGAAGGAGGTTGAGCTAGCAAGCACTGGTGCAGTACCTACCTTCCAGGAGCAATGCATGACATGGGAACACTGCTTGGTGCTCCCCGTTCCTCCGGAAAAAATAAGAGAAAAGAGGGGATCTGCTTACAGTGTTTTGAGCCCCAGAAACTGCCTATCATGTGTAGGTGAGAAAGCGCTTTGCAGATGGCTGCAGATTGAGTCCCAGGATGGCCCTTGCAGGCGGGAGCCTAAGTGAGAACATGGAGTGGTCTAACCAAAAACCTCTCCTCACTTCCTGCAAGCGAGTGTCAGGTCCAGCACCTAGTGGGTGTCAGCTGTGGCCATTGCTATGGCCTGGGCAAGAGTGGACTTCATTCTCGTTCCTCCCACCCAGCCTTTGATCTTATAAACCATCAGACCCATTTGTCTCCCCTGCTTGTAGCATCTCCTCTCTAGCCCGTGGGCTCCCTGTACCTCGGTGCAGCACCTGCCGCAGCAGCCCCGGCTTGCCAAGCCGTAGCAGCCCGCAGCCCCTGTAGCCCAGCGAGGTTGCTAGCACTCAATGGTAGCACACACCTCTGCACCCCTCTTCTCCCCACCTTCCCAGGGAGGGGGTTGGAGGCAGCCCAGGAGGTCTTGGCAAGCTCCTGTTCTTGCTGGGCATAGCCAGACCTCATCAGGCTTAACTGGGGTTGACAGCAGGGAGTCCAGGGCACAATCCACATTGAAAAGTAAGTACTGATGCTGATACAAACAGAAATCAGGCTAGTTAATAATTAAGTTGCAGCTTGGCAGCATTTACCTTGACAGACTTGAGCTCCCAAATTAAAAGTCTGTCTCTTCCCCCCTGCCCCTTGTGTTTTATTTATCACAGCTCTTGACAGTCGTCTTTGCAGGCTAACGCACCGGGGCGATGTGTGACATGCCTCACCGATGCCCTGTCCCTGCTTGCCGGAGGAGCCCATCCCCACACCCAGTCCCTTGGGAGTCGGGGGCCTGTGGCTACCATAGCCCGCGTGGGAGCATGCCCTGTGCTTGCTGCAGAGACTGTGGCCCCCTGCGGCTCTGAAGGCAGACTGCTGCACCGTGCTGATGGTTGAAGTGCTTCCCTGAAAGGCAGGAGCACCACGAGTGTGTTCTGCCACTGGGCTGTTGCAAGAGTTTATCCCCTCTCAGCTGTTGGATCTGTACACGCGGGGCTCAACTCAGTCCTCAGCATACCGTGGGAACAGATAGACCCAGCAGGCCTGGAGCAGGTTCAGGTTGGGGTCTGGTGTTTTGCAGAGGTTAGCAGTGATTCATGCTACAGGGTGCTCAAGTGTCCTAAATGGTAGGTGGGGAGAAGTGGCGGATTCATGCGGGTGCTTTGTATCGCTCTTTGGAGGTGTTTAACTCTCCCCTTAATTGTATGGTGAGCATAGATTGGGGCAAGAAACATGTCAACCTGGCCCTTAAGCTTGTCCTTCCTACCACAAATGGCACTGCTTTAACTTCAAAGGACAATCAGCAGCTTGTTACGTGGCACCTATGGATCGCTTGCACAATATTGACAGGTGACTCAAAATCTGTCCCTACATTAGGATAGAAGTTCAGTGAAAATACAATGGCAGGTTCAATGTTTTCAGATGCACCTTTGAAGTTTGTTAGGTTTCTGTGCTTTGCTTTCCTGTTGCACATTCACAAATGTGACTGCTTTTTAATGAGGCATGAAAGAATCGCCTCCTTTTTTCATTATCTGCAAGCTTCCTCCATTAACATTTCTACAAGGTACCCATTTGGAGATGCTGCCTATGCCTGTTCTCCTGCAGCTGACATTGAAAGACTTAGGCTGGCAGTGGTGTTCAATCAGCTGCCTCCATAGGACATCCTTGATGTGCCCTCTTGGGCGACCGTGTTTCTTTTCTCTGCGCCCCAGTTCACTGTATTCACCACAGAGGAGCTGCATGGTGACAGCAGCACCTCCATTATTCATGTCTCCGTGGACGTGCTGTCAGCAGGCTGCAGTTCTCCATCACTGGTCAGCTTGTCCCTTCACCGTGAGTGGCCTACCTAGGGCTTGAAGGTGCCTCTGGTGGCACTTATTCCGCTGACAGCATGCCCTCTGAAATAGCACGAGTCCCACAGCCGTGGTAAGCACCAGCGCCTTCACTTTGGTGGAGTGTCGAGTCCCATGCTCATGGTCTCTGGGGCCACCAGAGTTCTCTGTCCGTTCGTGCACATGGACATGTCCATTGATTTACTCTCTTCTAAGAGCTGCCCGATGAGTGATTGCCATTCTCAACAAATCAAACAAATCATTAGGTGAGCCACAAGAGGCTTGCAGATGCAACAAAGCCACCTACCAGCAGCTGAAGGTCCTGCCACTGGCCACAGACAGACAC
This sequence comes from Phaethon lepturus, assembly GCF_000687285.1. Taxonomy (NCBI): domain Eukaryota; kingdom Metazoa; phylum Chordata; class Aves; order Phaethontiformes; family Phaethontidae; genus Phaethon; species Phaethon lepturus. The sequence continues at coordinate 4,148 of NW_010566517.1, forward strand.
AGGGGTTCCCATGCAGCCTGCCTGACAGCCTTGGTTGCAGTCAGAAGAGATGAAGGAGGTCTTCCTCCTCAGAGGAGGGTTTTGGGTCTTGCGCTGTCCTGCCTGGCACGGGTACATAGACCAGCCTGAGCAGGATGCCAGGCGCTGGGATAAAGCCGTGTTGGACACTGCTCCCTACGGGGAGGAGAAGGCTTTCTGCACTGCGTGTGCCTACAGGCCTGCCTGCAGCTCAGCCTTGCCTAGATAGATCATATTTGCACGAGGCTCCATGTTGTCTTACCATGCCAAAGACTTCTGTCAAATCAGTTAAAAGCGGGGACTGAGGTTCGTTGCGTTGTTTCTCCTGGAGTTAAGCTGAGGAAATTCTGCCCAATATTCCCTGTTTTCAGGGCAGCCCCTCTGATTCCAGACATTTGCTTCCTGTGCTGTGCATCTGCAGCCAGTGGGCGAGAGCCCCAGGGACCATGCCACCAGCTGCGACCCACAGTCTTTCTGATGTAGTTACCTCCCAGCGAAGGTTGTAGTGAGCCAGACTGGGTTGAGAGAGTCCCTTGGGAGACCCTTTTCCAACCTTACTGATTCTGTGATTCTGTGGCCGTCCCCAAGTCTGGGCTTTGCGCTTTTGCTCAGCTCAGTGCCATCAGCACGTCAGCACGCCCTCGGCTCGTCCGCCAAGCTGGTGCCTCTTCCCTTGAGCTTCAAGTTACGGTGGAGCTCATACAGGAGAGAGCCACGTGCGTGGTATGGCGTGTAAGCACCTGCATTTTTGATGATTGATACAGCTTGTCATCTTCATACACTTCCAGTTAGAGGCAGAGGCAGAGACTGGACTTTCTAGATCTCTCTCTTGGAAAACTTCTTGCTTAAGTGAATATAAGTAACTTGACCCTTGTTCTTGATGATCACCAGTTCATGCCTCCAAGTGTGGCATAAGACAGAACATTTTGTCCAGGTTCACTCCTGTTTCTGCACTTCTCCAGCTCAGCTGCCTCCTCCCCTCTGTGTTTGCTTGGCCTTTGCCTGCATTTGCCCCCCGTCCCCTGTCATCCTGCATTGCCCATCTTCTTCTCCAGGTGCTGTGCTCCCCTGTATTTATAAACTTCTGGGGATTCCCAAATCCAGTGTGCACTGTCTTTGAGCTAAGCAGTGATGGTTTTGATGTACATCATTGATTTCAGATGATGGATGTAGTTATTTCTGCTTCTGTGATGGGTTATAGTAATGTCACCTGCCACGGGAGTTATATATTTTATAAACTCTGCAGGTCTTGCAAGGCTTACAGTCTTTGCAATCAATCTAGGCAGGTTCGTGAAGAGAAGGCAGAGTTTATAACTAGACTTCACTGGGACTTCATAATTTCTGTGTGATTTTTGGTGCGGAGTATGAGATCTGCTGGAGCCCACATGGGATTAATCATCACATCCGAGGCATTCCCTGGGATGTTTGTAAGCTCTGCAGGAAACCTTGGGTAACATCTGACCCACTGCTCAGCCACAAGATGCTCTGCGTTTGTGATGATACCCCCCCAGGTTCTACAGAGCGGCTCCCGCGCGGGCTCATCTGGGCTGTGTGCTCCAGCTCGGATGCCCCGACTGGTCAGGCACAGGAAAGCCAGGGGAAACCCAGCTTCTTTCTTGAGATGTCAAGGCTTTTCAGAGAGCCCATCAGCACGTGCCTGCACTTGGATGTGCAGGTGGGAGAGGAGACCTGGGTCAGGGCTGGGGACAGTGGCAGGGCACCCTTCCCACTGGGTGCGTGCTCCTTCCCGTCCAGGCAACCAGAACCTCCCCAGGCAACCTCGCTGGGTTTGCTGGAGCATTGGCAAGGTGAGCCTGACACAAGGTCATCTCAGCATGCTGCACCTCCCGGCCAGTCCCATGGGGCACCTCTCCTGCTTCATGGTGGCATCTGCTGACCTGGGGCCCTGGCTGAGCTTCCTCCAGCAGAAACTAAACATCCAGTAACATGAAAGCAAAACCCCACTTGGCTTCTGACTTACTTCTTCCTGTTGATTTTTCCCAAATGCTAGGAACAGGTATGTGTCTGCACGTGTGGCTGTGACTCTGTGTGTCTGTCCGAGTGTTAGATCAAGCACTGAGTGGCACAGGGTGCCAGCAGCGATTTTCTAATCAAAGGGGAATAAAAAGATCCTGTCCCTTGTTCATTCAAACCAGGACATGCGCCAGGGTGTTAAAGCTGTCTTAAAGGACGCTTGTGTCAAATGGCAGAAGGAATCGGTCCCGTGGGCTCCCCAAAGATGTGGCTGCTGCAGGGATGACGGGAGGGCGTATGTCATCCAAGAGCACCAGTGCAGGCTGAAGAAACATTTGTGGTTTTTTTTTAATAAATACATGTTGTGTATGTTCTTGGTGACTAACTGATACTCAGAAATCTTGGTCCTTTGTTTCTGTGGTCCAACACCCTACCACTGCCCCCAAGATTGCTGCGTGGGCTTAGCAAGCTGTGAAGGGGCTGCAGAAGCCCATGCTCAGGCCCTGCAGACAAGCCCCCATGGTACCCCAGTGCTCCAGGGCTGCTGTCTACAAGTTGTTGTTGACCTTGCTTTCACAGAGGTGGCTGAGAGGAAGCTGACGGTTGAAGAAGAGGAAGCCAAGAGGATTGCAGAGATGGGCAAACCAATACTTGGCGAGCATCCCAAACTAGAAGTCATCATCGAGGAGTCTTATGAGTTCAAGGTCAGTAGGCATCCTCCAGGAGGGGAAAGCTGTGTGGCACTGAAGAGCAGCCATGGAAAGCAGAACTGAGGAGGCTGGGGCTGGCTGCGTGTACAGGCAAAGGGCTGATGGAGGATGAAAAGGAGTATGCAATGCAACAAAGTACGGGGGAAGCCTACAAGAAGTGCCAGGGGACACAGCTACTGGTAGGCAGAGGTGAAGGGAGGAAGAAGAGGGAGCCCTGCTGGAAGCAGAAGCCAGTGTGCAGGACCAAAGCTATCTCTGGTGAGGCAGGGGCAAGGGAAGAAGGAGCCCCCTCTGGAGTAAGGGGTAGCAAAGAAGCAGGCTCTGGTGAGGTTTGGGTCAGCCTGTCTAGGGAGAAGGTGGGCCCAACTCCAGTCATGGCCTCATCTGACTCCTAGGAGAGTGCTTGTGACACCTCAACCGTCTGGGAAGGGTCAGTGAGACCACAGAGCAAGATCAGCCTTGCCTGCTAGCAGCCGGTTTAACTGCTGTGCATCTTTATTCCCACAACAGAGCACCGTGGACAAACTGATTAAGAAGACAAACCTGGCTTTGGTTGTAGGGACACATTCCTGGAGGGACCAGTTCATGGAGGCCATTACTGTCAGCGCAGGTGAGCGGGACATTAGAAGACCCACACCAGCATCCCCAGGGTTTGTGGACCCTGGGATGAGATCTGTCTGGGCTCAGGATGAGATCTGTCTGGGCTCAGGGGACAGCGTCTGCTGGTCAGTGATGCTCAGCTGTTGCATGTGTGGTGGTCACCAGCAAAGCCAGTCCAAAGAGCTCCTCTGCTCCAAATATACTGGGCTTTTGCAGATGCATTAGCCGAGAGCCCAGGAGATCCATCTTTTGGTGTGGAGCCGTTCAAAGACTTTACTTCTGATGGCAGCACTCCTGCTGCTTCAGTGGTCTGATAAGCAGCATGCAGGCAGCAAAATCCCATCCTGGCTGGGCTGCTGGCTCATGGTGTGCCCAGTGCTGTCCTGTTCAGGTAGCTCCTGCTGCTGGAAGATGTCCTGTCTGCCACGGCCAGTAGTGTCTTTGAGAGTAGGGAGACATGCAGACAGGAGATGTTGCCCCGTGAGGCAGCAGCTGGTTGGAGGAAAGGCCCAGAGACCTGCCAACTGCTGCCCGGGGAGCCTGAAAAAGCTCACCGCGTCCAGAGCCAGGCCGCCATGGAGCAGACATGCTAGGCATGTCCGTGCCACTACGGGCACCTTTCTGAACCTCTCCTTGATGGTTTGGCATCTTTCCCAAAGGGCTGTCTTCCACCCAGCCGCAGTGCAGGCAGCAGGCAGGCAGGCAGCCGAGCGGGAGCTGTCACCAGTGGCCACTGTGGCTTCTTCTGAGGCGAAAGAAGAGGCGCAGGATATTCAGTTTTTGTCTTTCTAGCAATTAAGAGAAACTGCTTCTGTGGAAACAGTACTTCCACCTTTGTAGCGAGCAAGCCTGCTTCTCTCTTTCTCCATCTCGCTCTTTCTCGTGCCATCTGCTCTGTGCTCCCTACCTGCTTTCTCCATTTCCAGTTTATTTCCATTGTCTTGTATCTTGCACAAAGACCAGCAGTGCTTCCAGCCTTGGGTCTGGCCTGGCCCACCAGGTTAAGGAGGCAACCCCCACAGCGAAGAGAAATTTGGTGCAGGAGGACCAAGAGGTTACTCCAGTTTCCCAATTCCATCACTTGCCTGTGCGACTTCATGGTGCCCCTCAACAGTGATCTCCACAGGCTGACTACATACTACGTGACTGCCTGTGGACAGGAGCAGGGGTGGGGCTGCCCTTCTGTGGGGACAACGCACATGGCTCTGCCACTCCCCAGCTCTGGGGCATCCCGGGAGGCACCCCTCTCCCCAAGCCTCACCCCACCCCTCTCACTGAGGGACCTGGTGTGCCCTGAGCCCACTGCCGTGGCCAGCACCATGCCGCCTCATCCCAGGAGAGTAGCATCCCTGGAGCCCTGGGGCAGGGGGCCAAGCACAGGCTGCAGGCCACCCCCGTAATCTTGACCCATCCCATCATAAGCGCTGGCCCTCTCCTTGCACGTTGTTTGCAGCAGGTGACGAGGATGAGGATGAGTCCGGCGAGGAGCGCCTGCCGTCCTGCTTCGACTACGTGATGCATTTCCTGACAGTCTTCTGGAAGGTGCTGTTTGCCTGTGTGCCCCCCACCGAATACTGCAACGGCTGGGCCTGCTTCGTCGTCTCCATCCTCATCATTGGCATGCTCACGGCCATCATTGGGGACCTCGCCTCCCACTTTGGCTGTACCATCGGCCTCAAGGACTCAGTGACCGCCGTCGTCTTTGTCGCCTTCGGCACTTCAGTACCAGGTGAGGTGGCTGCAGGGGGTAGATGGGGTGCGAGGAAAGTCCTCCAGCAGCTCTCCTGCCCCCAGGGGAGCAGCTCCATCATGAAAACGGGGTTGAGGCCAGGAAGGGGCTCCACAGCACCCTGTCCCCAGGCAACATCTGCACCCCACTCGGTGGCAACACAGGGTCCCTGGACCCAGGAGGGGGGTGTGCACCAGGAGAGGTCCATGTCCTAACCTGGCCAGTGCCACACCTGAGCCTCCCTTATCCCCTAGAGATGAAGGGTTGCCCATCTTTAGGGGACATGGTGGCGCTGGATTAATGGTTGGACTTGATGATCTTGAAGGTCCTTTCCAACCTAGTGATTCTGTGATTCTGTGATTCTGTGATCTCCCCTGTTGGACCCCCAGTGATTTCTCCTTCCCTCCTCCCCCAACCCCAGACACATTTGCCAGCAAAGCCGCAGCCATCCAGGACGTGTACGCTGACGCTTCCATCAGCAATGTCACGGGCAGCAACGCCGTCAACGTCTTCCTGGGCATTGGGCTGGCGTGGTCAGTGGCGGCGATCTACTGGGCATCACAGGGGCAGGAGTTCCAGGTGTCGGCAGGCACCCTGGCCTTCTCCGTCACCCTCTTCACCATCTTCGCCTTCATCTGCATCAGCGTCCTCCTCTACCGCCGGCGGCCCCACCTCGGGG
>NW_010566517.1:9888-12085 GCF_000687285.1 Phaethon lepturus
CGGGGGTGCAAGTTTGGCTGCGCGGTTGCTCTTCGTCAGCCTCTGGCTGCTGTACATCCTCTTCGCCACCCTGGAAGCCTATTGCTACATCAAGGGGTTTTAGGCGGTGGAGGGACGGTGCCACCGGGGGGAGGGACCCCCCTCCTCCGTTACCTCACCGGACACCGGTCCTGGAAGTGCGGTTTCACCGGAGGGGACGGCTGTCCGTCGGGGGCTGCCGCTGCCCAGACGGTCGGATGGCTGGTCGCCAAGAAGGGCAAAACCATCACAGAATGAAAAAAAATCCCAAACAAAACCCACCCAAAATGATACAAAAAAAAAAAGCAAGCAACAATGGCCAGTGTTGAAATGAAACAGAATAAACCCAGCCACTGACCCCATTCAATGAGATTAAGTTTCAGCCATCTCCAAAGGCCACCTCTCCCACAGGGGCTTGTCTGCTTTCCTCCCAAGCACCCCTCCACTGTAAGGAGATGTTTTCTTTTTTTTACTAGTTGGGAATTGCAGAAGGCTGATCAGGAATTTGATTTTTTTTTTCCTTTTTTTTCTTTCATTTGCTTGTTGCTTTTTAGTTGGGGGGGGGGAACGCTGCTCAGTTGTTTTTTTTTTTTCTTTTTTACTACTTAAACAGAAAAATGTTAAAAATCTACTCTAAAGCTTCAAGCTGCCGTCAGTGCTGGAATTGAACATGTGTATTTTTTGAAGCCACAAAAGACTCAGACAGTCAGAGAACTTTTTCACTATTACTCGTTTCCTCCCTTGCCGCCTTCCATTTCTTTCTTTTTTAAGAACATCACAAGACTGATATATTTTTAATACAAACACAGACACATACACACACATTCAATGACAAAGGCTGGAGCATGTAGCATCTCAATCACCTGCCTGGGCTAAGAAAAAGAGGAGGGGAAAAAAAAAAAACCCAAACCGCAACTCTCTAATGTAATACGTATCATGTATATTTTGACTATGGCATTTCTCTTTGTATAATTAACTTTGAGCTTGTGGTACTGCAGGGAGAGAAAATTATGTTAATTTACAACCGATAAAGAAAGAAATGGCTTCCCAGGAACAGCCTGCCCTGGGGGGAGCGAGGGGGCCGGGGAAGGCAGTCCCGGATCCTTGGGGTGGTGGTGGGTTTGCTGCGAGGTCCTCCTGCTTGGCGGTGGAAGTGAATCCAGGAGAACTCGGATAGCGTGCCCGTGTGTTCCCAGCACCGCGCCACCCCGAGCTGTGGCGTGGCCGCCCTTCTGTGTCACTTGCTACCCCGGTTTTCACAGCGCCCGTGTCTTGCTGCTGGTCGCCAGGCCACTGAAAGGTACGGGCTTAAAAACTGCCACCCACGTCAGGACTCCAGTAGCATCTCGAGTACCTTTTAGGAACACCAGACAGACAAAAAGGCATCCTTTTCATTTGAAGTGCATTTCTTTTTAAAGGGGGGGAAGGGGCGGAAACAACAAACCCACCATGAGAGTATGTCATGATTACATCAATGGCTGCAAATTGAAATGTTGGGTTGGTAATAAAAATAAATAAAAACTATACCTGTATCTATAATAAACAGTGCTATCTAGAAACCTATTTCTTAACTGGGAGCCCTGGAAGAGGATGTTAAAACCGTGCTCTTTGTGAAGTCTTTTCAAGATGAAGATAATTTCTTCTATCAAGAAGCAGGTGCTGTAAAGGGAAGCATTTTCTTCATAACGTTCCCTATAATAAGCCAAACCTTGGGAGGTGGCGAGTGAGAGAGGGGCTGCCAAAAGGTAGGTCTCTGCCTGCTGCAGTGCTTTCTACTGCCCTGGGAGGCAGGGAGGAGGTGGCAGCAGGTTAGGAAAAAAGCAACAGGAACAAGGTTGTCGCAAACAAAAAAAAGAGATGCAACATCAGAGCAGGTGACTAGATGAGAGTGCTGATGGTCCTTAACACACAGACGAAGTATTTATTTTCATACAAAATGTTTATCAGATATCTGTATCTCTATATAAATGTGTGTACATGTAAGGCAGAGAAGAAGGATCCTTCTCAGGAGCAGCAGGAGCTTTGCTGGTGGGAGCACGCTGTGGGCGAAAGCTGTTGAGTTTGAAGCCAACAAGCATCCGACCTCCTGCCTCCTTACGCTCCCCTCACCAGGCCTTTGGGAAAGGGCTGGAAAAAGACGGGCAAGAAACCCCGAGGCCAGGCTCCCACCGAGCGTGCC
>NW_010566518.1:0-1344 GCF_000687285.1 Phaethon lepturus
CCCCGCCGCGGGTGCAAACAGCACGCGCGTGGCAAACGCGGCTTCCCCGCGCCCCGGCCGCAGGGCGAGCGGCACCCTCCCTCGGAGGGCCTTGCACAAGCCGTCCCCTCGGCTCCAGCGGCACTCCGCTTTCTCTTGGTGACGTGTACACAGCTGCCCTGCCGGTGTAATGGTGTCACAGAGAGACACCTCTTCAAAAGCAGTAAAAACTCAAAAAGAGGGAGAGAAAATTAATATCTGAATAACCAGCCCACCCCTGGTAATGAAACAGAAAAGCGGATGGACAAGGACAACCTGAGTCAAATGCAACGGCTCCCGGCTCCGTCTCCAGTCCCTTCCCCTCAGACCTTGGAGGGAGGCCAGCAGAGCATCCCAGTGCCTGAAACAGTATCCGACCCTGAAGTTCGGATCAATTTGTGCTCTGCAGCCTGTTAACTTTTTGTTAAATTGCCCCACGTTCTTTTACATCTTGCCTTCCATCACAGAGGAGGAGGGTTCGTGGCAGTGCCGGGGTGACTAATGGCGAGTTCCCCCTCGAAACTGGGGGATGTTCAAGTTACAGCCAAGCGCGGGGCTTAATGGGCTTTGGCGGTGCTGCCAAGACGTAATTGCCGTAAATCAGTCTGAGCCCTATGGAGACAGTTCCCTCTGTTTTGAAGTCCATTTGCCCTTATTGCTTGTTCAGCTCCTTAATGCATTAATGATAAAACAGCACGGGGAATACGCAGTACAGCCGTACCGTCCCCCTCAAATCCTGAAGTAATGAATCAATACCGCGCCTGCCTGCTCTGACTGCGGAGGAGAGGAACGTAGACAGCGCTGGATGCGGGGAAGACCTCTTTTTCCAAAGGTTTCCTTGCCGGTCCCAGGGGAGACTGACCACTGACCATCTTTAAGGACCGTGGGGGCTGGTTTGCAGAAGTATGCCCCAACTTTGCACGACTGCAAGTACTCCTTCCCCTGCTGCTCGTCCGCAACGGTATATATTTATTTGTGCCTACCGATGCTTTTCAAGTGCCTTTCTCCACTGAAATGTGCGGCATTAACAAAAACACAGGGCGAATAGCATGGAAGGACTGGAAAGCTTTTTCTTAAGTCCGGCAAGCTCTGGAAATCGGGTGCCGAGTGGTACTTTGTGGCAAATAACCCGTCTCTAAATGGGCCCAACTCTTTTGACCTTCTAGAAGGCCAGTGGTTGGGTCTCTGAGGTGAGCCCGGGCAGGTGGAGGACAACCGCAGCCAGCGTCCCTGCGGGCGGCTGGGAGGGCTGTCCTGATGCTCGCCGGCGCCGTCCCCTGCTGCTGGGGCACCAGGGGCCGTGGCATCCCTCGGCAGCACGGGGCG
>NW_010566519.1:0-583 GCF_000687285.1 Phaethon lepturus
CATTTACAAAGCATCCTATTTGTGTTCATTACCCAAAACACACATACAGATCCACCTCAGCCCTTCCCAGTGCTTTCCAGCTGCAGCGTTTAACAAACCTTGGGTGTTGCGAGACACTTCCAAGCATTGCATTTTGTTCAAGCATTGCGTTTTAATACCATGAAGATGACACCCTTTGGATCTTTGTCTCCAGAAGCTGAGGCTCGGGACTGGATCCCTTGCACAGAGACCGAAAGCCGCCTCATCATCTTTCATGTCCTCCCTCCAAGATATCATTCATGGCAAAGCTTCAACCGCTGTCAAACTCTTGGTGCAGCAGCATTGCATGGCACAGAGGACCTCCTCCAGAGGGGCTACAAAAGCCCACAGCGGCAGCGCTGCCCACCCTGGGCACCTCTTCCCTGCCTGCACCAGCTCTGCCTCCGCTCCCCTGCCTGCTGCCTGCATCTCCCCTCCCACGTAGTGGCAAAGTGTCTCCAATACCACCGCAACACCCGCTTCCCAGTGCGACCATGCCTGATCCTTTGTATAAAAAAAACTCTAAAATACATAAGCACCTAATATAAAATTTGTGCTAACAGGA
>NW_010566519.1:596-6719 GCF_000687285.1 Phaethon lepturus
AAAGAGAAAATAAGATAATTTAGCTTAAGTTTACATAGATAAAGTAAGCTTAATCTTAAATTTAAGATTTCATAGATGTAAACTCTCTGCTGAAGGGACATGAGACAAACATACTCCATTTAAAAAACATGTCTCACACACCACTTTTACCATGTTTAAAAGAAAATCATGCTCTTTAAACCAGAGTTATTTGCTTTCCCCAAGGCCTGGCTGCAATGACCGGGGAGCCTGTGGTGGGGAAGGCATGTCCCCACTGCCTCCATCCTGGCTTCACACTGGTTTCAGGTGAGACGGCACCTGATCTGAGTTAGGAAACTCTGGAGGAGCGCTGGCTCAGCAGAAAGCCTGCCAGATCTACCTCAAATCATCACACTTTGGTGTTTTGGTTTGGTTTCTAAGGAAATTTGGATCAGTGGAGTGAGTTCACACCAGGTTTGTGCTTTGAAATCACATGTTTGTGGTGCACCATCCGGCACTGGCAGCTCTCAGATTTGGTTTGTTTTTCAGTCAAGGTGCCAGACACAAATGCCCTCACACCAGAAGCCCTCCAGGTCCACATGCATATGTTTCAAGCCATGGTGAGCATCTCTGCTGCAGGTGTGTTTGTTTCAACTATGTGGTTGCCCATGTGGTTTACAGTTTATATCTCACATTAAAAATTGAGAGTAACCTTCTCACCTCTACGTTACCCAAACCAAAACTGTGCAACCCTACTTCTAGCAAATACGGGAAGAAACAGAGCTGAGAGGGAAGAAAAAGCTGTTGCACTGAACAACGTAGTGCTGCTTTGCAAATTCTTAATTCTCCCCCTCCTTCCATCCTTGGGCTTTCACACACAATATTTACCTCCTTGATACCTCCTTGAAGCTCGCTCTGCTTCTCTTGATGCCCAGCAGACATCCCACCCAGTACACATCCAGCCCTGGAGCTGAGCCACCCTGGCAGCGCGAGGCCATCTCGCACATCTTGGCACAGCTCAACCAGAAACCCTTTTTTTTTTTTTGTTACATTAGGAAACATAGGCCTTCACACCCCTGGTCATGAATATAACCCCTACTACAGGGGTGTATTTTAATGTTTAAACAAAATGTATGTTGGTTTTTTTTCCTAAGCCTGTTACTACTTTCTAACAGCAGGTTGCTTTAGGGTCTTCTTTCTTATCTTCCCGTAAGTCCAAAAATTACAAGGTCCAGCAACAGACTAATTCCTAACAAAGATGCTGATAACCATAAATAGAAATGGGTCAGAAACTTGTCTTTACTTAAGGAAATATTGCAGTGCCTGCAGCTTCCAGCTCTTCATTTTGGCTTTGCTTTGAAACCCTAAAGATGGCACCTTTGTCTATGCATTTTTCTATCTCACACTCCCTTGCAGTTTACCGCTATTTGCCCGTGAAGACACCAGTAACTGAGAATATCCTCTGCCAAAGGACACCCATTGCCTTGATTCAGTCCCTTTGCACAGGAGCCTCCACCTGACAGAAGTTAGCTCCGTCCTTTCCTCCATTTCTTTCCAACCTACCAGACAAGCAGATGAACAGGAACAGCATCTACATGAAGATGTGTTGTCAGGAGTACATTGCTCTGAATGCAAACTGCCAGGTTTCCATAAAACCCATCCAGGAAAGGGCTGCATTTCAGATGACTCAGGGAACAACGGCTTAAAGAAAATCACTGCATCTGCACCAGATCTTCAGTCTCCTTTCCTCCTCCCTTCTTCCCACTGGTCTTGTTTCCCCTGAGTATCTTCACCCAGCAGTTGTAAGGGGGAAAGCAGATACAAAACTACACCATTGTCATTAATGAATTGGCTCAGTCATGCCGTTAACAGCCCCACTTAATTGTACAGTAGTATTCACTTGGCAGCTTCTCCCACCATAATGTAATAACAACCCACTGCACTGTTCCAAGTGAACTACCAGGGCTCAGTTTACCACGTTGCTTTATTCTCCACACCAACTACCCGAAATGCTATCCACTTGACTCTTACTGCCCTGTACTTAAGCATATAGTTAAGATTAGAGTAGTCAATAGCCTTCTCAGCTTTCATGACCAACCCACGGACATGAGGTCAAATAAAGAAATATCACTGCACGGGGATACTTACCAGCAGCGTCCTCATTACAGGCAAATCTGCCATTAATCATGAGGTCCAAGACAGTGGCTTTAGCATTTTGTAGTAGAGAAATGAAGTCAAGATTATATATACAGCTGGCCTATCAATAATGAGACTTATCAAGCACTCCCTTCCTGTCTCATCAACCCTGACTTACTAAGCCCCTTAACTTAAAATAACCAGTGTGCCTGGAAGTGTAAAGCCCATTAAAAAAAAAAAAAATCTAGACTTTCACCATTTCCTAAGTAACCACGAAGGCTACTTGTGAATGGCTCTGGACCCAGCCTTAGAAAGACAAAACCATCTGAGAAAAGAAATCGGAAATATTCCATGCTATTTTTTCCGCATGTAGGAGCACAGCTTTATATACATGTAAAATATCACCAAAAGCTAACCCAAACCCCCCATTTAGGAACAGAAGTAGCTTTATGTGATACCTTTAATCTGAGGATCATGAAGCACTTCTAAAAATTCAGTAATCCCATCCTGCAGACAAAGAAGCTAATGTACAGCAAAATTGCTCAACTGAAACAGAGCTGGAGAAAACAAAAACCCCTCAGCTCTGCTTACTACACTACACAGCACAGCAGACTGGTTTTTCTTTTTTTACTTTGGTGCTAATAAAAACTATTCTCACCCTTTACAACGTAGGTACTATTTTAAAAAAGTGCATTTTTGAAAGTATATATTCTATTTGTTTAGGCTCCAAAGATTTTTTTATTCTGCTAATTGACCCTGCCAGCTTCACCGCAATTAGTCAAGCTGCACGGCTTGCTGAGGAGCTGCCCGCTGCCTCTGCCAGCAAGTCCTCCTTGCAGACACTCGTCCTGGTCCTACAGGGAACCCATAGCGGCAGCTGCTCCTGGTGGCTTCACTAGGAAATGGAGAACCTCCTCTAAGCAGAGGAAAGCAATCCTATAGAAAAGGAGACCATTAACAGAAACTTGGATGTCACCATTTTCTAAGCTCCTGTAGACAAGAAATACTTGTAATTTCCAGCTATTTAAATGCAGTGAGGTCAGAGTCAATGAGCAAGTTCTGGTACAATTGATCCCAGAAAGAGGCAACAATAACACTCGGGAACCAATATGGATTTTTTTTTTTTTTTAAACAGTCTAACATAGCATGTTACAAAAATAGCAACACCTAACAGATACAGAAGACCTTCCACTGAAGAGTTGAGCGCTGTGGAGTCTCTGTTTCTCTGCGCGTTATGAGCAACACCGTGCACTGCTATCCAATTACAGTATGATTTTTCAGTTTAGCGCATGTGATTCCTCCCCGCTGCCCCCATGAGCCTCACATGGAGTCACACAATCAAACCCAAACCAACCTCTGGCTACAAATGTGGTTGTCTTGCCTTACCACAGGAAGCTTTTGTTTACTGCCCAAAGCATTCAAACACAGAAATCTGGTTTCTTCCTCCCCACACTTCAAATATTTGCTTAGGCCATTCACAACTTTTCCCTTTCAGCATTCCCTAAGAAACAGCAGAAACAGATACTCTTACTGTCCTGCTATTGCTAGAGACTCAGTCTCAGCTATTGATAAAGACCAGAGGGATGACATGAGGATGGGGAAGGGGATCCAGCAACAGGAGCCTGAGAAACCTGAGCTTCATCTTCTGTTCTGCACCGGCTTCCCAGGCAACCTCAGTGAGCTGCCTGAGGCCATGGTCTCCCAAAACCCAGCACCTGGGCCAACCTTGGCATGCGGTGCTTCCCGTTCCTCCTGCCTCTGGCTCAGCCTCCTCGTTTGGGCTGGCCCAATTGTCTGTGGGAAGTTGCTGCCATGGCCAAGGATATTTAGGCTCATGTTGTGAATGCAATGAGGGCCCAAGGGAATCACCTTTCAGCAAGGGTAAATCACTGAGACCCAATGTTTCATCTCCCCGAAACACAGTCCCAGTCTCCTGGCATCCATCCTCCAACTGTCCCATCCTTTTAGAGTTGGATGGGGAAGACAACATGCAGTGACTGAAAAGCACAGCAGAATCACAGAACTGTTTAGGTTTGAAAAGACCTTTAAGATCACTGAGTCCCACCATTAACCTAACACTGCCAAGTCCACCAGGCCAGCGCAAAGGGGCCAAAGAGAGATTTGTGTGTGCCGAGTGTTCAGGGGCTGGGGGTGGATTGTTTTGTTGTGTTCTTATAAGACATGGCCTAATTAAAACACAGGGCTTGATGTTCTGTCTTATACAAGTATCAGTCACCATCCATGTAGATTGCATAGCCAAGGTGGGGTGTTTCAAGGCAGCAGGGAATGACTGGTCATATGTTGAACTCTGCCATTAAAAGAGGACTCCAGAAATAGGCAGAAGGTTCTCCACATAAAAACAATAGCAAAAAAAAAAACAAAACAACAAACAATAACCCTTGTCTTTCTGTCTTTCCCTTGCACTGGGTTTGGCCTAAAGATTTACAGTAAAAAGCTGTAAGTGAAGCTAAATTAACTACAATTAATTGATCATAAAGGTATGAAGGTATCCTGGCTGCACTTGCTTACCAACACTAAGAAATTTTCCTAAAACTTTCCCTCTACTGCTGGAGACCTGGAGACCAAGGTTCAGCTCCGCTACACCTGGATGACAGACCTACAACAGCTGGTCTCTGTTGGGGATACCCAGGTAATGCCCCCGTCCTCCACAACTGCCCCATCCAAGCCTCTTCCAGCAGCCATCCCACCTTCTTCCTTGCACGCGTCGGTGTTTACCCAGACACATCTCTCCCACGGCAGGGAGCCAGCCCAGCTCGCAGCGTTGGCACAAGATCCCAGCAGCCGGATTGGAGCAGTGGCAGTGCCAATGCAAGAGGGGCGGCGACTGTCCACCCACACCACGGGCCAGGGACATGAGGCTTGCCCCATCCTCGACGGATGATAGCAAGGATAACCAAGCCCCACTGCTGTCAAACCACAGCTGTACAGGGTTGTGCAAAAAAAGTATGAGTCTTCTGATCAAACCACAGGCCAACTACACTGACCTACAGCACCGACATGCTCCTTAATACCAACGTGCACACTGCTGATCATCTGGCAGCTCAGATTCAATTAGAATTAAGCACAAGGACACAAACCACATTTCTGCCAAACCAGCCACAGCATGCGGTGTGGCGTTTCCACTGGCATTGCCTCCTGCCTGGAGGATGCCTGCTTGATCTAACGAAGCTAGAACTGCTCTAAGAGATGACACCCAGCTTGCCACAAAGTCTGGGGCCACATCATTCCCTTTGCAGCACATCTGAGTGGCTTTGGCTGCAGAAACCAATTCCCAACCAGGGATCACACCGCTGCAGTAGTAGTACCTTCTCCACCTGAATTGTTGATGGGTCATGGTCGCACCTAACCCCATGGACACACCTTTATTCAAAGAATCTCCTCTAAGTAATCTTTACTTCTTCCTTGGGCAGGCTGAAAGCAAACTAACAGAGCAAAGGTGGCTTGTTCTTCGAGCCTCCCTTTCAGCTCGTTTTCTGGGAAGCACAGCTGAACTCAAAAGCTTTCTGAACACATGTACCTCTCAGGGCTGCAGCTGCAGAGGTTTTGGAGCACTCATCCTCCTGAGCATTGAGTGGAGAACCCGCAAGAAAGTCCACCGCTTGGTGCCAGACTGTAGAAGCCCTGAAATCACCCTTTCCTTTCTCTATCCTCCTAGGATCCCCCCACCTACCCAAGCTCGGAAAAACACGGAATAGTTTGAAGGAGAGGGTTGAAGCACATGGGAGCAGAGCTCTTCAGCATATTGTACTTCCTACAAAGAGTCTCACAAGTGACTCAAGCTGCCCAACGTGAGTTCAAGCCATCTCTTTCTTCCCTCTCTTTTCCACCCTACTTCTCTTCACAGGATCACACTCATAATGATGGAAGAGTTTGAGTTAAAAGTGTCATCTACATAAAGGTTGCCTGGATACTTTGAAGACGAGTGCCACAAAATGTGTGCAAATAACAGGATTTCACTTTATGTCACATTTAAAAGAAAATGCACCCAATGCTACCACTCTGCACACA
>NW_010566519.1:6735-11378 GCF_000687285.1 Phaethon lepturus
TAGCACGACTGAAGCTAATGGCTTGGGGGGGGTCTGCCCTCCCCTCCACTTACGCTGGTAAAATGAAACCCATTTATTCTGCAGACATGAGAAGGCTGAATCAGAAGCTACCCAAACTTTTAAATACAATTCTGTTATTGTGAATGCAAAGCAACACTGGTCTTGGAACATTTTGCAGACATTCATTAATTAAGGACCAGTAGACTTTCCAAGGAGGTATCTCCCAACTCTACATGAGAGAAGCAGAAAAAAACCCCAAACAACAAAAGAAAACAAAGAAAGAAGCATTCCAGACCTTGCATGAAAAACCAAGTGGAATATTATATAGTGTGTGGGGGTGTCAAACACCTCAGATCATTTGACTTGTAGCTGGGCTCTGCAGCCTCTGACATACATGGCATATTTAGCTCACCTGTGACACGAGACTTTGCTGCAAAAGGACACATTTGCACATCAGGCTGCAATCTGGCACCCGTCCTCTGCTTCTCTGGAGGAGGGCAGTCTTCTATCTGAATAGACCAAAACTGGATTAATGGTTGGACTTGATGATCTTGAAGGTCCTTTCCAACCTTAGTGATTCTGTGATTCTGGCCACAGAAAATAATATAAGCTCACATAAGGCAGCCAGGTGTCTCCTAACACCCTACCTGCTGGCCATCCGCTGGCTAAAGACCCAGCGCAGCCACAACAGCACTGCTGAACAGCTACACCCAGCAACCTGCATACTACACTAGCGTCCACGGGTAAGACTACAAGAAAAACACGTTTCAAGGAAAATGTATTTCAAGGAAATGACCCCAAGACAGGGCAGCAGCAGCTCAACACGTGGCTTGCTGGGGGAGCGTCTCCGGAACGCAAGATGTGGGGAGCAAGGCGCTTCAAGAGGGGAGATTTCTCTCTCCGCCAGGGTATCGTTTAGCAATTTGTTTCGTGCTCCCAATCCCACTGTTTCCGAGACTCGCAGAGGAACAAAAGCAGCTGCTAATCAAGATTCAAAATGACAAGGCTTGCCTCGCCGAGAGAAAGCTATACCTAAGTCATATCTGCTTTTGAGAAGGCTACAATTCACATAAAAGCTGAGCAAAGCTGCATTTCCTCTTCTACCACTTCAAATAATTGTGCAAGGAAGAAAAGGGTTGAAGCAAACATATTCCAAAGCATGCCATAGCTGAAGGTGCCTCGCAGCCCCACAGCTTTTTGTTTTCATTAGGAAAAGTAGATTTTTACTTGTTATTATTTTAAAAAAATAAACAAACAATAGGCTTAGACCGTGAGTTTTCTGAAAGGATTTGGTTTTCACACTTGAACTTTTACAACAGTCATAAGTCACTCACATGCCTCACTTGAATATCTAATTGGTTTAAATGATCTAGTTCCACTTTTTCCCAGGAAAAAAAACCCTTGCACATGGTGGCAAGGAAGGGCTTTTGCAGGGTTAGAGCAAGCCGAAGGGGGAAAAAAAAAAAAAAAAAAGGCATACTGACCTACAAGCAAATAGCAAACAGCAAATCTAAGGTGAAATAAGTGTAACTGGCTGTTCAAAACTGCCGAATCCACCACTGGGAGTCCCGATGACCGGACCAAGCCAGCAATGCTCCAAAGAGATGGAGATATGGCAGCAGTTAGGGTCTGTCAGAAAAGCAACAAGGGCCAAATCAAACAGTCCTCCCACACAGCCAAGCACAAACATGGATGTATGTTACTGGCCTTGATGCTGACAAAGCAGAAAGGGCTCAAACCTAACTTTAAGGCCCACAGCTCAGAAACGCTGATGTTGTTCGTGTAGCCCACAGATCTTTCTCTCTCTCACCTTACCCAGGCTTTCAAATAAAATCCACTGCTTGGAAGGGAAAATTTTCCAAAAGTAACACAAAAAGACTGTTCCCCATCCCTAGAGATCCACCGGTGCTGTCCTGTGCATGCACTCGCCCTACCTTACACACAAGAGCTTACAACACTGTAATAACAGATTCTCTACTCATTTAGAGATAGGCTAAAACCATACAAAGGCATTCTTTATCTTACAAATAGAACAAAACAAGGCAGAAACAAGCTCATTCTTAGGCTTAGAAAACAAGCCTTTACAGATAATTATGTTTTATTACTCTTCATTTTATGAGGATTGTGTTATACAAAACAAATACCAGATGCCTATTTGTTGAGTTCGGGGCAGGGGGAAGGAGGAGGAATCTCTGTGAGCACTGCTCTAAGCAGCCCTGCTTTTAATTAAACACAATAAATGCATAAAAATTAATACTGTTTGAAACCAGCAGGTAGGAAGCAAATGCATGAACATGTTGCTGCTGAAAGACCCTCTCCCCTCCGAGCTCCTGCTGCAAGAGCAGCCACTCATGAGCCTGTTGCTCAGGGTTGGTGCTCTCTGAGCAAGGCTCCTTACGTATGTGCTTCCCTGAAAAATTAATACCAAACTTTGCAGATAATCAAAAGCTTTAAAAAAAAAAGGGGGGGGGGGGGGGGGGGGGGGAGGTGGCAGGATTTAATTCTACTTCTGTAAGAGACACACACATAGACTCAGACAGGAAAACCTGTAACTAACAAAAAGATGGGGGAAGAGGGGAGAGAAGGCAAGGAGGTGTTAAAGGGGTTTCTGGAGACCTTAAAATAAAGCAACCACCCAAAATGGGCCGGACTGTTCAACCATTGACTCGCCAGACTCATACAACATGCTCCCAAACGGCCTGACAGAGCATGCAGGACCGGACCCCACACCCGAGACCAGGAACACGCAGCTGCAACACTGGGACACAACCGAGGGAGGCACGCAAAGCACACCCAGTACAACAGCAAGAATGGCACACAGTTCGTCAAGGACAGTAGAACACGGCCAACTTTCCAGCAACAGCCAGATGTCAGCCATCCACCCAGCCAGAGGCACCCCTAGGAAATCTATTTCCCATTTTCAATGGTGGTTTCCTCTTTCATTTTAATTGCATTAAGATCCAATCGTGGGGTGACAATAGACACTTCTTACTTAAGGCCGACACCAGCCCTACATTGTAAATCCCGTTTTCAACATCATGCCTGATAATGCTTTAATGTTCTGCAAAAAAGACTGAAATTGTGTACGCAGGATTTCGTTTCATTGCAGCGGGGATCTGTTTTCTAGAAAGATGTTTTTAAAAAGAGAGATTTTAAAGACACAGCGCAGCATAAATGCAAACTAAGTAGCAGTGGGATGGTTTCCATGCTTTGCTGTTCATTTCCAGATTTCCATCTATCTTAATTATTGAAATTGAGGATGGGTCTCCTCTGTTATCCTTTGCCAATGTATATTCTCAACTTACTTCCTAATGAAGTTTGTTTACAAATGCATTGTTAGTCCAGTCAGTTAATTGTAAGACCACAGTACCACAAAATGCAATTACAGTAATCAGTGCATTGATTATTGTGAAACATGGTTAAAGTAAATAAGAACTATTGCTATAACCAGTAACCACACCAACAGGGCAACCTAGGATCACACTCATATCTCTAAACCCTTAGATCTCCAGTTTTATACTCAAACACCACAGACAATCTCACCATTAATTATTTTACTACGACCTGTGTCTGAAAGATTTTTCATTAAAAATTAAAAAGTAAAAAGCCCTTTTTGTTAGAAAGGACTATTATTACAGGCCACCAGAAATAGCTAACATAACAGAAGATGAAAACCTGTTTTCACTGCAGTTCACTGATGTTTCGATGCACAAAGCCAAGCGACGCGTGTCCTAATGGCTCCACTGGTTATTTTGGTTCTCAGCAGCAGTAACCAGAAGGGACATGGGCAGGCTGGGGGCGATGAAGAAGAGTCCTGCGAAAGATGGCAGGTGCAAAGAGCAATGATTTTTTGACACGTTCAGAGCAAACGGTTAAGACAAAGAGCAGGATCCCCTTGCACGAACACAGAGCAAGAGTCTGTCCAGACCGTGGGGTGCTCAACCTCCAAGCTCCACAGCGGAGACAAAGCAGGGCAACGCAAGCAGAGGCGGCAGCTGAGAAAAAAAGCCAGCCCCATGGTTAGCTCCACGTCAAGAAACATGCACTGAGAGTTTAGAGATGAGTCGGGGTTCAGGGCTTCCCCTGAGCTGAGGGTACCCAAAGCCCTCACACTGGATGGGAAGCTCGGGGAGCACCCGCTGGCTGCCTGGCCAAGACAGGACACGCTGGGTCTCTGCCCAAGCTCATCTGGGCAACCAGATCTGCTCAGATCTTCCAGTTCTCCTTACCCTACCTACCTACAGCAACCCAGAAACGGCATTTACGGGTAGACGGGACAATAAAGCGCTGGGATGTTCTTAGCTGAAGGTGAACGACCACCTCCCACTATCAACAGCTCCAGTACTTATTTCCTAAGATGCCACGTCTACAGAAGCCGCCTTCCAAGGAACAAAGCTAAGACTTTATTACCATTCTCTGCAATTAAATTTTGGGCAGAAGGTAGAAAAGCAATCGCATTCGTGTACACGTGAGCTCGCACATTAACCCCAAGAACCTTGGTTTATGACGGGGGGGTCATTTAGGAGGAGAGGGGAGGGCAGTAAGCGCCCGTACCCACCGGTTTTGATGTGTCACCCATCCGCCTTCGCACAGCTCCAGCCGCTCGCGCACTCCCCTTACCCGCGCCTTCCCCGACAACACTT
>NW_010566519.1:11420-23611 GCF_000687285.1 Phaethon lepturus
GAGAGAGAGAGAGAGAGAGAGAGAGAGAAGAGATTTGCTGGAAAAGTCAACTTGATAGAGGAATCTGGAAAGACCCAGAGATGAAAGCAGCAGAAATAAAGGATGTGTCACGTGTTTATTAAAATGGTGGCATGATTCTCGTAAGGAAAACATATCTTTGACACCTCCTCAAAAATCACTCTCGTAAAAAAGCCACCCAGCAACCTAGGACTGCTAAATTTAGCACCAGTTTTATCTGTTGTCGAATATGCATAATTGAGACACTTGTCCAAGGCAAAACTGAAACAAAACACATTTTAAAATCTTGCTTAAACTAATCCACATGCCAGAACTGACCACTAAGCCTGAGACAATGCCAAGCAGTGAAGGGAAAACTAACACCAGCTTGAATTAAAACCTGCAGAACTGTAGTTAAAAAAATAGGCAGGGAAGTGGGGACGGAGAGCAGATATGAAAATGCACGATCGCCTGAAATATTTCCCCACCTTCAAAAAATGTCGCCTTGAAATTCCCCTGCTTCATTCACCCCGCTGCTATCAGATTTTTTATTACCCTCACTTTTGAGAATTTCTCTGGCACTTAGTATGCAGGAGCGGTGCGCGAGAATAGATCCCGCTGCCATAGATAATGCGGTTCTAAGGGAAACCCATCAATTGTTAATGGCCATGCAAATTGTTGAAACTAGAGAGTTATTCACAGTTATCTCGCTGTGATTTGGTAAGTGTCCATGCCTGATGTGATCACTCACTTGATATATTATTCCATTACAATTCAAGTAGTAGCCTTACCTTTCGGTTTTAGGAAAAAAAGCCTGAGAGAGTGGGAAGGTGAAGGGATGTTATTTGTTTTAAATTCTTTTAAACAGTCATACATACCTTCTCGCAGGAAGGTTTTACAGTACGATAAACCCCTCCCTGAGACTTGTCCTGCCTTACCAAAACGTTTAAATTCCTCCAATCAGAAACTGAAGGAGTTTATCGTGCAATTTCAGACCCTGATCTTGCAAAGCACCTTCTTGTGTTTCAGCTGTACACATGGTTCCCACATCCTCTGGGGCACTGGATCTTCCAACTGCAGGTTGCACCACTTTACACTTTCTGATCAAGGTTTTCCACTGCTTATGCTAAAATTTGCTGACATTTAATAAGCTATAGGCATGTCCTCAAATCCATAATGCATTCACTCTCTTGCAGCACCCATTTACTGATCATTAATTTTCAGCTTTATTGCAGCTCCAACATATCAGACCTTTTTATTTTTTCTTCTTGTCTTAGATTTATTACTTTTAGCAAAGTGTACTTGGGTTTTTTTATTTTGTTTGCTTGTTTTTCAACAGCCCTTATGGGGGAAATGTTACTCTTCATTATAAAGTGTTTCTGAAATCACAGTATAAAAAATAAATCCTATAATTATGTTTCCCATTAGGATTAGATAAATTATATTTAATTAAAAAAAAACCACAATTGCTAGTACCCAGCACAATGGTTGGTGGTAAATTGAGGAGATGAAACATTTTACATGTTTATCTTCCTGAAGCAGCTGATGGAGTCTATGAGCAGACACACCCAAACAAGACTTCAGAGATATAAATTCAGACATTATAAACAAAGATTTGTTCTTCCCTTCAGATAAAGGTTCTGATTTTTAGAAGCAACCTCCAACTTTATTCTTGCAGACTACAGCAAGTACAATTTTGATGGGCTTTCGAGCAGTTACACACTGAACTACCTGACTGCACCAGGAATTCTAGTATTGCGATAAAAAGTCTGCAATTATTCACGGGGCAAAAAACAATACCAGAAGTCAAGATCTGAGCAACCTGATCGAGTTGATGTCCCCGCTCGTTGCAGGGGGGTTGGACTAGATGGCCTTTAAAGGCCCCTTCCAGCCCAAACCATTCTATGACGTTCTAGGAGAATGAAAAAAAATCAGGATTCCTAACCAAACTCTGCCACGCTCACCCTCTCCAGCACCACTGTTGGGCAGGTGATGTTCTCCACCAGCCTGACGGTTACAGGTGATCGTAAGGCATGCTGCAGTGGTAGGCAACGATTTATACCCTGCTCCTTCTTACAGCCTCCGAGAACTAATTATTAACAGGACAGGGTCCTCCACGTACACTTTGCAAACATTACAGTATGCATTTTCCATTTAGGAACTGCTGCCAGTATTGCTACACACAGCCAGTCAGCATCACGCGCTGAATTTTGTTTAGGAGCTGAAGAATGATTGATCTTATTGATTTGTGTCAACAGTCTGACATGGCCATATCGACCGGCGGTAATTTTCTGGGAGGAGCTGGGAGGGGAACGGGAGATAGCATTTTCTGTAACACGCCATCCCGCCCAAAGAGAAAATGTTAGAGATGCCGGTACAGCCATCGTCGGGACCGCACTGCGACTCGAACCGACACAAGTGAGCGACGAGACACTTCCCATGACCATGTTTACAGCAAATCCACTGCTAAACACCCCACTGTATAATTATAATCTATTACAATTATGCAAAGAAGTAACATTTCAGAAAGGCCTTCTCATTTCCCATTCTTAGCATTGAATACTTTTGTTTTGCAGCCAATCAACTAAATTAGCCCTAATTCTGTTTCATTCACAAACACAAAGAGTGTATTAGAGGGGAAAGAAGTGAACGAACAGGAAATTCACTTAGGAACCCAGGAATTATTTCATTTTCATGTATTTCTGGACTAGAAACCATCATGGGGAAAAAAATGTCAACTTAAGGCAGAAGAGCTTTACTGAAATTGCTGACTGCACCACGAGAGCCCTTGGAGGAGCGATCAGAAACGGCAGCGCTTCAGCACCTTTGGCAGTATCGGAGTGAAGCAAGGAGAGTTAAAAGGCTGATATGCCAAACGTGACCACGTATCCCAACCCATGACAAGGGCCAAACCCAAAGAAGCTTCTGTGGGGATTCTCCCCCCATACACACACAGAAGAGCTGCTTGATGCTGCTTCTGACAACTAGCGCCTTTTATCAGAAAGTCACAATTCAGACCTATGCTCACCGACGCTTCCTGAGAAGGGGACATAGAAAACATTAGTGAGTAATATTTCAGTTTTTACGTAGGACTTTTCTCTAAAACATTATAAAGCAATAAGCTAATGTGGGGATTCTCCCCCCATACACACACAGAAGAGCTGCTTGATGCTGCTTCTGACAACTAGCGCCTTTTATCAGAAAGTCACAATTCAGACCTATGCTCACCGACGCTTCCTGAGAAGGGGACATAGAAAACATTAGTGAGTAATATTTCAGTTTTTACGTAGGACTTTTCTCTAAAACATTATAAAGCAATAAGCTAATGTGACAGAAACGTAACAACCAAGCCACGGTGACCAGGTGGCCCGTGGCAGTCCTGGCCGTGGCACTGCAGCCCCCAGACCACTCATCCAACGGGCAGGAGCCCCTGCGAGAGCCCTACCAGCACCACACTTCACCCAGGGACTGCAGGAGCGTGGAGAAGTCGTGTCTTACTGGAACGTGAAATGGGAGCCCGATTTAGCCAACACAAACACTCCAACTCTACCACCTTTCGGGGAACACCCGCTTAGTGCCCGATCTCCATTCTTGCCGAGGAGGCAGCACTACACCACCTGAAAAACTGAGGTTAAATCTCAGTGAGAAGCGGTGGGAGAGATGAGTGGGGAAAACACAAGATATTTAAAGAAAATATCTTGTCTGTCTTGGAGACAGACTTTTTAGCAGGGCCTGTTGCAATAGCACAAGGGATAACGGTTTTGAACTAAAAGAGGGTAGATTTAGACTAGATATAAGGAAGAAATTTTTCACAATGAGGGTGGTAAAGCAGTGGCCCAGGTTGCCCAGAAAGATGGTCGATGCCCCACCCCTCACAACATTCAAGGTCAGGTTGGACGGGGCTCTGAGCAACCTGGTCGAGTTGAATATGTTCCGGCTCACTGCAGGGGGGTTGGACTAGATGGCCTTTGAAGGCCCCTTCCAACACAAACTATTCTATGATTCTATGAAAATGGCATCTTCTCTCTCTTGTTATTGAGGAGGCCTAACCCCCTTGACTGGCTTAAAGTTATGTTTCCTTATTCTGAGAAACAGTAACATTTTAGGAAGTCAGATCGCATTTGGAAAGCCATCAGACTGGCAGCACTCACACCGGCTCTTTCCCAGCAAAGCAGTTAGGCATAACATTTTGCTGAGATTTCAGGCTGTTATTTCTTAAAGCGTTACTTCCCTTTTCACATGTGAAATTAATCTCCTCTGTTTTCTTCTCATTTGGAATTCATTCCTTAATCTAGTTTCTCCTGCACCACTGCATTGTGCTGATCTCTCCTGCCTCTGAGCCACCTCCCCGGCCCCATGGACCCCATGCTGCAACACCAGGCAGGGACTGCTCTAAGCACGCTCTTCGGTTTCTTCCACTGCATGGGTGTCAACTGTTACAAAGGATAATTTGCTTCACAAGTAAAAGAAATGACAACTCCCACCACCCTCTGGCCTGGATCTTTACTCCCCCCATGCATGCCCGGTGCTGCACTCCCCTCCTGCCCCAGCACCCTCTCTGCCTGCCCCAGAGACATGGGGATGAGTTATTATCTGCATTGTGTAGCTCCCTCCAGTTGACTGGGAAGGCTCCTAAATTAAGGGCAAGACAGTGACGATGTATGTCCTGTTTCCTCCTGAAATCTGGATTTAAAAAGAGCAACACAAAGCCTTATGTAAAAGCACAGCATAGCTAGATGAATAGAAGAGGAGGAAGAAATCTACTGCTCAGTGTAAACAATGAGAAGGTTTTGAAACCTATACATCCTAAAACACTCAGGAACGTGGAAAGCTTGCAGAACCTTAAATATAACCTGAAATTATACTCACACATTCCTACATGCTGAACTAATCTCCATACGACATGGAACAGGAGTATATATCTTGCATCATCATCTCAATATAGCCAAGTCCTTGAGAAGTCAGTCACCCCAGAGGCATAGAGCACAGCGTTTAGCTCCCTTCACAGGCCAGACAGTTATCTGCATACCTACCAATTATTTTTCTCTGGTTAGCAAAACAGTTTGTTTACCCAAGACCACAAAACTCTGTGGATTTTCTGAAAGAAACCCTGCAAAGAGAAAGGGAAAACAATCACAGATAATACTCCAGAAATCATCAGATTACAGCACATTCTCTTGACTCACATCTGTTGAGTAAAGAAGTGCTTCGTGCCGACCAGTTTTATTTACCTCCCTCTCCCGCAAGCGGCTGCCGGTTTACTTTCCAGTGGGCTGTTCCAGGGCTGAATGTGGGGCAAAAGGATTACTTCCAGCAGAGTCAAACCACTAGCCTTTTCCGCTTGGGTTTGTCTTGAGCTGAAACTCCTCTCGTTCAATCCCGTCCTCCCGGGGAGATGCACCACTTCAGAGCTGCATAGGTGCAAAGAGGTCCATGGCTGGGAACACCCTCAAGGCAGCGGGGAGTAGCAGGCAGCAGCATGCAGGCCCCCAGGAGAACCCCAAATTTGGCCACCCCTCTTCCTTAAGAGCAGTTTCAGTGAAGCTCACCTTAGGCTGGTACAAAGAAGTTGGGGTTTGCCCTGTGAAATGCCCAGCCAGAGAGGCTGAGAAGGCAGGGGCACTGGGGGATGCTCTGCAGCACCCTCTTGCTGAGGGTACCTCGCTGGGGGCACGGCAGGACTTCATCTTGCCAAGACGGGTAGCTGGAAACTTCACTTGGAGCTCAGTTCTGATCTGGGTTCAACAAACCCTTCAAACTACCTGTTTCAGCATTAATTCTGCTTAAAATTAAAATGATGACTCAGATCATTTTTTGGTTTGAGTTCTGTTCTATTGCCAAGCATCTCTTCAGTAATAATTATTTACCAATAAATTATCCTAGAACAATTTTCCTAGGCAGGAAAAATAAAAGCAGAGCCCCTCAAGGTGTGAAAGCAGTGTTCACCTACATTTCTGCATACAGAAATCGCCTGCTCCGGACCAGATCAGACATCTACTGTAATGCTTTGTCACCACAGAGCCTCGTATGAGATGCTTCACAGAAAGATGCAGAAAAGCCTGGGGCAAGCAATTATAATAATAACTCGCCCCACAAGAAAACTTAATTACTTGAGGTTAGGAGGGCGCCTGGTTTAAGGCCCGCGGGCAGGGCGGGCTCCTCTGCCGGTGCCTGACCCCACACACCCGGCCACACACGCTGCGGCGCTCGGCACCGCTCGCACAGGGAAACACGCCCGCGCGCACACATCCACCTCTCTTCCAGGAAGAGCCTGGTGCACACAGCCAGGCTGAGGATTGCACCGCTGGCCGTGAGCTCCGGGATGCTCCCATCGCCCCTGCTCCCAGCTCCTGCCAGGGCATCAGCCCAGAGCCTCCCAGGTCGGAGCCCCTAACTGCCCCAGGGCAACTACTTGCATGAAATCAGCGTTTAAAAGGCACATAAGGACACTTTGCAATATGTACAGAGAGCAGGAGGAGGAACACGACAGAGCAAATCCCATCTTTCTCAGACATACGTTAAAGCTTTGTTATTTACCTGCTTATTGCCATTTGGAATAAACGCATTGTAAAACAGGCAAATTTCCAGTTTCTTGAAAATTGATATTAAAATAAAAAAGCAGTCTGGTGGGGATAGGTCTCTCCAGGAGCCAAGATACTCTGGGAAAATGCCCAAGCTCTCTCAGTAGTTCTTGAGTTTCATCCAAGCTCCTGAAGCAGCCTGGTGATATACAAGACGCACAGACCGGTTCCAGTCTCAGTTCAGATGTCCCGTTCAACAGCCATGCCGAACCTGGGTGATTTCTCAGGCCTGTCCTAAATAGCTGCAATGGAGCTGACTTGTGAAGGCTTTTAAGTAATTCCGAAGTTAATTCAGTAAGTGATTAAGTGTGGCACTTATATTTATGTTTTAATACAACACACCGAAGTTCAGTATGTTGAAAATGCAAGAATTTCACCTTTGTTCAAAACATGCACATACATGCGTATGCAGCATCTAGATTATCATCACATGTTGGATGGGCGTGCCTGAGCCTTACTCCACATTTTCCTGCTGGTCTTGTAAGTGGCAAAGTCACCTCTAGTGTCTAATTCCACCTCTTCCTTTTTTTAATGTGTGTCTTTCATTCCTGGTGGAAAGGAAGCGAAACTAAAAGTTGCTTTTCTTCCCATTCTGTGCGTATTGCATGACTATAACCTTTGCTCAGGACAGCATTTTCATGGGTAGGAGGTTCAGCCGTGATTGACATAGGTTCCACCAGTAGAATGCACACCAGGTAAACCTACTGGCTCCCAGAGATTAATGAAAAGGTTCTGCTGGATATTTTCACTCGTAAAACTACACACACAACGCGGCTCAACGCTGTCGTGTGCCCCGCAGAGATGTCTCACAGGCATAAGCACGCAGTGTGCTGTTGCTCTCTCCCAGCGGCCAGCAGCCTCAGGTAGATCTGTACAGAGCTCCTTCCGTAGGCTCCTCCTCAATCACACACCTCCAACCTCCTCTCGCAGAACTAGTCCCACCTCATGAGGTCCCAAGTATTTTGCCTGCCTTTCTGAGTTCAGTCCTGATCACGAAGGTCTTCTGAGCACTGACCAGTCAGAAAAACTTACGCAGTCTTTACCTCACTACACTAGTCATCCTCCACCATAAGTTCACATTTCTCCAAAAATAAATTTTTTGCTCACTTTCCCTTCTCCATCCTACTCTCTTCAATCCTGTTCATGATTTGTTTTTTCCATTTTGTTTCATTACCAACATTAACTTTAGCTATCCTGCACAGATATGAGCAAAAAGCCTCCTCAAATGAGCTTCTGATGAGACCTTATGTTTTTGGACACCATCACTGCTACTCTCTCCATCTTCCAAGGGCACGGTTGCTGCAGATTGGGGGATACACCACAGACAACGTTATTTACTTTCCTAGAAAGATTCCCATTTTGGTGCAAATCTCTTCTCCACATCTGGCTTTACTAGAACATTGCATTCCTCCATTTCTTTCAGTATCCTTAGTCATTTATATTACCTTCCAAAAAGTAATTATTTGGAACCAGTTAAGCCTGTACATGAATTCTGCCTTTGTTTAAAACACATTGTACATATGTATATATTTAGACTGTCATTAAATATTTAAGAGGCTGTCTTCAGACTTCAGCAGCAGCACTGTTTATTCACTTAACCCTTTATGAAATGGAAAGCTTGCGGCTGAAATCGTACCATGGAGGAATTCAGAAAGCCCAACTGCCCTAGCACTTGGTGACAAAGGCCAACTTTGACAGTCAAGGGCACCATAAAGAAACTACAGTTTTTCTTTCTTTTCCTTTATATCCTGTTTGCTAGTAGTCTACTCATGATAATGCAATTCATTTTAGTCTGCATCAGCTTTATCTGCCGAGACGCGTAACTGGGATGCAAATTAATGAGCTGTAACATACAAATGGATCTTTCAGTACAATTCATGGAGACAGTCAAATACGCACATGCCCTTCCCTCCTTCCTCCAAATGAAATAAGATACTCTATGCATTTTCCACAGGTCAAGAAGTCACCTTTCTTAGCTCTTTCAATCTCCTAGAGAGGAAACAATGCATCCTATGGACAGGTAGACCTCGTTCAAACCCAGCATCGAATGTTGTGCCGCAGACGAAACCCCATCACAACTAACTTGCAGTGTGCACTGGCGCCAAGCGTAACACACCACTACCAACCTCTTGACATGAGATTACTGTGTTTTAAAATCTGGTCACCTAATTTACTCAGCTTGGCAAGGCCTCTACCTAGAGCCAATCATTCATACTTCACCCTGGCAAGGACCGGTATCTCAGGGCCAGCTCTCCATGGCCAGGGCACCTGCCCTCCTGCCTTCCACACAAAGTGAAATGGCATGTCACAGCACAGAAGGGTGCGATCTACAACCATCCCAACTCTATACGGATATGCAAATACACATATCCTGGAGAATGCATTTTTCTTCTTTTTGATTAAAATCTTGAGGACGCATTGGTAAACCCAAGCACAAAGCGCCCCACGAGAGCAGCTCTGTGTGCCGTTTTCAAGGCCCAGCTGTATTCAGAGACATTTCTTTCCCAAGCACTACAGCCTTCTTCATGATCAGATGCTGCTGTAGGTGGGGTGAATAGCAGAGTCCTACAGCTTTCACACCTGGGTTACACATCGGTTACGGAAGCGTTTCAACCAGCTGACCGACGTGATGCTACCCCAGGGATTTGACCGTGTCGGGTTTTATAAAGGGAGCGGAGCAGCAGGTGTGGTCTGTATTCGCACGGGAGAGACGGAGAACGCGGGCCGCCGCAGGACGCGGTGCCGGCAGATCAGCAGATGGCATACTTTGCTGCGAATCAGCACCGAAGCAGGAGCGGGAAGGGGCAGCAGCACGCTCTGGCAGGTGCGCTCGCTCAGATAAGATGCCAGGTTAAAGAGCTTCAGCATTTCCAGTCCTTTGCCAGAGCGAGCCTGTCCATCTCAGTGGCCCGACCACAGATTCAGCCTGCCTCGCGGTAATCTTATTTTCTTGTAATTATCTTTTTTCACTTCCTGTCTTTAACAGCAGCGTTGTGACAAATGTTGAAGTTCCCATACACCACCCCAGATACAGCCGCATTTTAGCGGCAAGTATGGTTTTTTTGTACGAATGGCACGGCGTATCAGTTGGTTTAATGCTACCATATCCCCTGAGGGTTGTTATATACACACCTCACTACAAAATGAGCATCAAATACGCTTTAGGAGGGGCAGAATTTATGGGGAGAGGTCTATCTTTTCTTAGACAAAATGGCATAGCTGTAAAAAAATTGAATATGGCCCTATTCACATCAAACCACAGGTGGGTACATTTGTTTTTATGACAACTTGGACAGCACACATGCTGTAGAACACAGCAAACAACCAGGACTTTTTCTATCTGTAAATTAGCTCCAATTTCCGAGATCTATGCCAAAAAACAGTAAGTCTGCAAGGCTACAGTAATCAGGTCTCTCTTCTCTTCCCTCCAAAAAATATTCCCTAAAGGAGATCACAACCCAAAGGGACTCCCAGGTCACGAACAACATGAGCTGAGCTCACTATCTCCACTGATCACTTGGTACCGCTGCTGTATTGCTTCCACGTGTGCATCACTTCACCACTCACCCATCAGTTTTCTGACAGTGAATGGGATTAGAAGTCCACCAAGTATTGTCACTGCTGTCTTTTCCCCCTCTGTGGAGGACTTACAGTAACTGGAGGGCGAGCAGAGCTCGCCCAGGCACATGCAGGCTTCCTGGTGTCACGGTGCTGACCTTCCTGGTCTCTCCCAACCCCCTGTGGCTAGTTTCGGTGGAGACACAGGCAGCCAGCTGGAAATTTTGATCAGCATTAATGCCACCATAGTTTCTCCCCGACTGCTCTCTGGGAGTATTTTTCCACCCACGTTCCTCTATGCATCACAAACCCCTCCAGCCGTTGGCAGCTCCCAGTGCAGCTCCACCACACGCTATATGGCTGGTCTGTTTTAATTCAGCATCTAACTCCTGCTACATGGGAAACATTCTCATGCAGAAAACTTCATATATAGACACCTACTCTGCAGCAAACATAGCGGTGGTGGGCATTTAAATGAACTAATCAGTTGCAAACGGCTTAGTCAGCAATCACAGTCCTGGAGGTAATTCCCAGGAAGCGATTTTCCCAGCAGCTATATATACAAACCTGAAAAGCAGGCTGGAAGACAAGGGTAGCACCACAGCGACACAAAATTTGGCTACACAGTGACATTACCAACAAATAAAAATCAGGGAAAGCCAAGAAACCAAGCATTCACAGAAAGCACACTCTGTGCTCGCGCCGCCGGTGTATCCCCTCGCATGTAAAAATCAGAAACTCAGACACAGGACACGAACGCAGTCAACGTTCCTTTTTCCTCCTTTCGTTACTGATGCTGTGCGGCTTGAAGCGAGAGGAAAAAGACGGCAAGGCCAGTTACTGCCTCGCCTGTGGAGACACCCAGATGCCGACCAGACACCAGGCAGTGATTTTTGGAGAGAGCATCCCTGCGATCACCCTCAGCAACTAGCCCACCGCGGGAGCCAGGCTCACGCGCACATGGAAGACAGCTGAGGACTCGCACAAACTTTGTTTCGGGGCAGGGAAGGCACAGGGCATCGACCCCAAAAGGCACTGGGGGGACGAAGGGCAGTGCCAGATGCCAGAGCATCCTCCAGCAGCAGCTTCGCCGCTGGCCACGTTCGCGAAGCTGAAGGGCTGCGGATGCAGGTCATCGGTCCCCGGGCGAGCAATGCCACAGCTGCGGGACGCTGCACCACCCTTCAACACTCCCCTGGCCAAGGCAGCACCCAGCCAGCAGCCTCGCAGGTGACAGGAGGACTGACCGACCTGCCCGAAGGAGAGATCGCATGCTCCTCATCTGCCTGGGAGCCAGGGCCGCCCTGTGGAGACAGGCACGCCGGCACACCCCGGGCACAGCGTGCGGGAAGGGGCAGCGCTCACTTACTTTTCATATTCGGCGTTGTCTCGATCGCAGCGCGAATCCTTGTGCTTTTGCCAGTCTTTGCCATGCTTGCAGGTGGTCAGGAGGACAACATCCTCTCCGTTATGGACGTGATATAAGGCATTCCTGGTGTCTGACCCTATCCCCGTCAGGTACCTTTTCCCCTTGAATACCAACATGTACTTCCTGAGAGGAGGGATGGTGTTAAACCTCAAAAATCCCTTCTCCCCTCCTGTCCTAGGATGATCCTTAGAAAAGAGTGGGATAGAAACGTCAAAGTTGGGTCTGAAGTTTTCAGTACTGATGCTGGCTTTGGCCAGCATGGCCTGGCCGATGTCAAACCCCACATCCTCAGTGTAGTCGGGCCAGGTGCCGGAGTATAAATTAAAAATCAGGTGGTTTCTGCCGTTGTTCCACAGGTGGAGGCTCTGCACCTTGGAGCGGAGGTTGTGCACATACTGGGGGGACAGCTGGTCCCGGTCCAGGGTGTCCAGGCTGAGGACGAAGAGGCAGGCCTGCCCGGGGTCGGAGGTGTAGAAGCGGGAGCCCTCGATGGCGGCCAGGACGTTCTGGTAGCTCTCGGCGATCTTCTCCCCCTTCTGCTGCGGGTAGACGTAGACCTTGAAGCCGTTTTTCCGGCACTGGGCGAAGTCAAAGCAGGACTCCATGCGGCAGCGGCGCCCGCGGTA
>NW_010566520.1:0-4287 GCF_000687285.1 Phaethon lepturus
CCGTCGCCTTCTCATAGTGCTCTGGTCAGCCCTCGTGGGCATCTGGGAGCCGGCAAAGTTTTTAAAGGTCTCCTGCCTGCTTGTTACCAGCCCCTCTTCATCACTGCTGCTGCTGACGTACTCCGGTTTGCTGGCGTTTCCCTCGAGAGCGCCCTTGCTGCCGGAGAGGGTGGGGCACCGGCAGCGTGCCGAAAGCCAGATCTGCCTCGGCGGTGGGATGGGTGGAAAATCACACTTCGGGTCCTGCTCCGGAGGTTGCTGCTGGTCTTTGGAACTGCCTCAAGGGCAGCAATTAACAGGTGTTGCTAATTGACCTAACGGCTGTGGCAGCAGCATGCGCCGGAGGAGGGGCATCACCACCAGCCTTTGCTGCGCGTCCGCCTGTGGGAACCTTTGGGGTGTGTAGAGATGTGGTTTATGGGATGCAAAACCAAAACGTGCCACAAGTTGGGCGTTGTCTTTGGCACGAGCAGCAAGGGAAGGTGGGCAAAGCCAAGCAGTCCACGTTGTCATTGAAAAGGGGGCAGGAGGGGGAGGAAGAACTGGGGAACTACAGCTGCTCAGCGTGACAGCTGTCCCTCGAAATCATCCTTTGGGGAGGAGTGAGCACCAGAAAGAGAAGAGGAGATGGCCAGGCAATGTGGAGGTGTCAGGGAGAAATTGTGCCCAGCCCATGCTTCTGCCAGAGGTGTAACAGTCCCGGCGTACACGGGAGAAGGAGGCATTCCGACACAGAGTTAGCACCATCTTGTGTGGCTTCCTCATAAGCAAGTGAGAAAGACATGGCCTCGATGAGATGGCTATTGGGTGGGTGGAAAACTGGTTGCACACTTAGAAAAGTTATCAGCAGTTCACTGCCAGAAAGGGAGGCAATGGTGGGTATGAGCCTGAGCCCACTACTCTTTCGTGTTTCCGTTCGTGATTTGAGGAGGGACAAGACCGATATTGTGTGCAGCTGGCAGGGACTGGGGGCACAACACAGGACAGAATAATTATTCAAGGGGACAAGAGAAGTAGTTTGGAAAGAATCCCCACCCAAAGCCGGTGGCTTGTATTTCAGTGGCCATGCTGGTGAGCGAAGGCAAGAGGTGCGGGGTCTCGGTGGGGCACGGGAAGCTGTCCCAGCTGCTCTGTGGACCTCAGTGGGTGGGAGGCTTTTGCTCTTGGCTGCTGCACTTCAACAACAACAGGGCTTGGTGGAGACAGTCCAAAGGGAGCGATAAAAATAACGAGAGGTGGCTAGGACGTAACCTCTGGGGGAAAGTCAGATCTGATGGTAAGAGATGCGGTGTGGTTCTTAAGCCTGGGACCTGCGAGAAGGAAGAGGAGCTCTTTCTTCTTGCCAGTTAGGACAAGACACGAAGGACTTAAAATGCAATTTAAGAGGGGATGAGCACTTCTTTGTGCATATTTCAAGGTACTGCCCGACGTTTTGCAGTAGCACACTCTGCCTCCCCCTCTCCCGACTCTGTGTAAGCTGGGTTTAGCACAACATCCATTCCAGTAAATCACGTGGCTTTCATGAATTAACTACTTTTCTCATGGGAATCATACCATTATCTTCAGAGGAAGTAGAAAAATAAAGAGTGCATTTATAAGGTTTTTATTGTTTTCACCCCACCATCAGCATTCCCTTTAAGAACATCAAAAGATTAAAAAAAACCAGATAGACACATCTGCCAGCATCTCTGGAGATGTGTGTTGCACTTTCTTCTAATCCAGACCAAGTCTTTGGAGCATCTCCATGCCTTCAAGAAATAAGGAAATTTTTCTTTTATTTAAGAACTGTCTAAAGACCATTTTACTGGGTTTTAACAGAGCCCTGTGTCAGCAGAGTTAAAAAATGCTGGCATTTCCTCTGCACAGGTTAAAGATGATATATTACCCTTTGCTGCTCGAACCTGATTTACAGCTTCTAGTGCAAAAATGCGTAAGACTTTTTTACATGCTCTAAGGTGCAGTAGCAGGGCTGAGGATGCGGAGCAAAGTCCAGGTGCCTGCTGGTTTTTACCTCTCCGGCGTTATTTCTTCTCTAGGTCTGAAAGAAGAGCCGCGGGGAACAACCTGCCGCCTCCTGCAACCTTCCGACCCCCAACATGGCATCACCCATGAGGAGCTTGCTCACCAACCCTGACAGATACCTCCAGTCCTTCCGCCTCTTCCTGGCGAATTCGACCGAGCACCAGTGCATGCGGGAATTCGTGGAGAGGCAGCTGCCGGCCGCAATAGCGAGGTAACATGGTGGTGGCCACATCCAGCTGAAGGACAGCCTGGTGGCGTGGTCCCGTGGCGGATATGGGTTGGCTGGGCTTGGGGGGCTGCCGGCAAGACGCACATTGCTGTTGCCCACCGGCTGCCCCATCTGTGGGTCTCTGATAGGGCTTGGCTGGAGATTTCATTTACACACGTTGTTGAACGGATGCTCTTTGCGACAGAGCCTGCCTAGCAGGGACAGATAGGGCTGAATTGTTTTCTTGCGTGCAAATACAGCTTACCCTGAATCAGCTCTAAAATGCAATAACAGATATTAGGTTCTAACATTAAATTTAGTTGAAAGCATCTTTTAAAATCCTGCTTTGCCTACCGGTGTGTGTTTCTCACTGGACCCCTCTCTTTGTGGGCTGGCTTGGGCAGCAGGGGTCAAATCCTGGCTCTGGGGAGGCCCTTCTCTGGGCCCAAGGTCTTATGGCTCTGCCAAAGCCTCCCTAAGGGATTTTAAGTGTATTGCACTCTCCCCTCTTCCTCCTCATTTTGCAAAATGCAAAACTTTTTTTTTTTTTTTTTTTTTTAATAATACTTGAACTGCTGGTCCAGTTCTAGGAGGATCTCTGGTCCTTGAAGCACAGGCATGGAGAAGGCATGGACCTGCTTCTGCTTGTATGCACTCGTAAGAAAAGCAGAACTTCTCTACAAATTGCCAAAACAACTGGAAATCGCGAACCTCCAAAGAGCAGAGTTCTGAATGTGACCCCACCTCATAGGCATGCCTGTATGTGTGCACGTTGCATTCGATTTTGTCCTGCAGATTTTAGTCTTCATGGGATCTCCAGTGCTTCACAAAATGGATGTATCCCTCTCTACTGGGTAGCTCTCCTAAAATTTATAAATAATCTTTTTCAGTATTGGAGGTGGGAAGTCTACAATCAACATTCTAAGCGTCGGTGGTGGAGCAGGTATGCTATGGACTTCCGTACTGCTTATGCTTTTCCTTTTTTTTTTAAGAATAGAGGATTACAAATTGCAGAAAGGAGTAGAGTGGAAAATAACTTTTCTTGAAAAGTCAGCTCGAGGGGACAGATGCCGTTTGCTGGTGTGGGGCCACATTGTCTGAAAACAGCTTGTGCCTCCCTACCTCAAGCCTCATATGTCCTCCACAGGAGAGACATCCTACAGCCTCACTCTAGAGGGCAGAGAGAGCCTGGAACCGCCCCATAGTGTTTCTATGCAAAAAAAGCACCCTAACGTCTTAGATTCCTCAGAATATTAAAGTTTTACTTGCATTGCAATTACTGTCCTCGGTAGCTATTTACTGATGTGGCAACCCCCCGTCATCGCTGCCTCCTGCCCAGCTACGTGACAGCCTTGGCCGACCTCTGCTTTGCCCGTAGGTACGTGCTGACCACAGTCAATGCACAGGACCCTCCTGGAGCTACTGTCCCCCAAAATACTGGAGCTGAACACAAGCTCCAGAAGAAATCAGAAGAAACAAGTCTTTTCTCTGAAGTTAGCTGGGTGGAAAAACAATACCAATAGTATCAAGTGGCTTCTCATTAAATCCTTGCTTAAGTTCCCCCATAATTAAAGCCTATGTTTTCTAATTCTGCGCTGCCCATTAAGTGATCAAACTTAAATTTTATATGAACAGTTAATTTAGTTTAAATGCTTTAGTCATACCATCTCCAAAGACTAATCTCCGCTTTGTCGATCTCTCCTAATAAGTTTAAATAATTGTATGTAAATGGTGTGTGTGAGTTATAAAACAGCCAGTGTGACAGAGTAGGAACATTGCTCTCCGAACAAAGGAAACCATTCTTCTCCCCCCAAAAGGTTGCTTTTAACAGGAACACTTCACTTGGTGAGGTACTTAATCCCCTAAGCAGGGACCCCCCCAGTTTAGCATGACCGACACCCAACCAATAATGCGCTGGCAAAACCCAATTTGTGACGTTAAAAAAACCTCCAAGGCCACCCAACCCGCACTCCTTGCTGGCTCGTTCCCGCCGCGGGTCCTTGGGGGGTGAGGAGGCAGCGGCTTCCCACATCCCCCCGCCTAACCGCGGTGCCGGA
>NW_010566521.1:0-3190 GCF_000687285.1 Phaethon lepturus
CCTCTCTTGCACTTTGTTGGTTGGCGTTTGAGCTTCGCCCTGGCACCACATCCGCGCCTGAACGGCTCTGCAGGAGTCCCCGCTGCTTCTCTGAGGGCTCCGACCCGCGCTGGTACTGACCCTGTGGCTTTGCGTTCCTGGTCCTGACCCCCTCTTCCCATAAACACCACCATTTCCCTTGCACCAGCTCTCTCCCACCATCCCCACTTCCCTAAGCCTGATCGGGGTTTAATTTCGTCTTTTCATCTCCCCTTCTCCCAGGACCTGTTCTCGCTACCTATCCAGCCCGCCTGCTCGCATCAGCTCCTACATTTCCCCACCCTCACCCTGGCTGACAGCTCCTCCTCTTGCCCTCTTCCATCTCCTGAGCTGAGCGTGCCCGTGTTGCCACTGCCACTGAAGACCTTCCCTGCTATCGTTCCCTGTGCTGTAGCCCTGCATTGGTACAAGCGTAAGGCTCAGTCCATATTACCCCCTTCTTTCATTCCTCATCACAGCAACCTTTTCCTATGCCTCTGACCTGATGGAGTCTTCCTCTTCTACCACCCTGTCACCCCTTCCTCCCATCATCTCCTCATGGTGATGCCCCAAATGGGCACTATAGCCTTTTTGAGAGGCCAACGCCAGCCGTGAGGCAGGGCATGTACAGGGCTACCAAGCAGCCTTCTGACCGTGGCCACTGCTGCCGCAGGGGCTGTGTGTTGCAGTGCCTTGTGGCGCTACAAATTCAAGGCTCAAAGGCAGGGAGAAAAAAGGGCCCTTTTATTCATCCCATAAAGGTCAGACGTCAGAGGTCTGCTCCCCTCTCGGTGATTTCTGCAGCTAGCCTCGTCTTTGGAAGTTGAGCCTGTGCCATGGAGAATGCACAACTGGAGTCTCAGTTGCTTCAGCCTTGGGGGAATCATGCCAAGTCCTGTCACAACTAAACGGTGCTCCCTGCAGCCGCCGGGGTAGCATCCGCTGAGGACTCGGTGATAGCTGTGCCCCAGGGCTGGTGGGGAGACCTGCAGCTCTGCGGTGCAGGACTGGAGCATTCAGTGGCCACCAATCTCTCGACACTGGTCTTAACAGTTTCCTTAAGAAAAAGCTCATCTCTCTCTTTCCTAGGCAGATCTGAACACACCCCAGCTAATTCTTCCCACACCGAGCAGTTTCCTTAGCCTGGTTCACCTGTAGTCCGCAGAGGAGACCGCAGAGCGAGGAATGACTGAGACAGTTTTAATCTAGCCAGTTCAGGTAGCAGTTAGTAACGGGCAGTGTGCCAGGTGTTCTGTTAATGCCAAGGTCCTAAAAAGTCACAGGAGAACATAATACCCGAATTTATTGTGGGGCCATAATGTCACTGCTGGCAGCTGACTGCCGCTGTGCTCCTTAGAAGTTGAGGGAGGTTGTGGCTATGGAAGTCTTCAGGCAGCCCAGAAGTGACTGGACAAGTTCACAGAAGAAAAAAATGCTTCTGTCCTGGAGTGCAGCTTCTGCTGGCTCGGGATGAGTCTGTAGCACCTGGGGCAGGACAATGTGATGCCATGCTGGCCATGTGCTCCTGGCTGGCCCCCACCCAGCACTTGCAGGGCACAGGACTGAAGGTTAGGCAAGATCCTGGGACTGACCCAGTAGAGCTGGGCTTTTCTTGTGGTAGAGCTCCTCTTGGAGGCAGGCTGTTTTTGAACAGCTCTTGACTTTGCAATCTTGCTGTGGTTTGCTGTGAATGTAAGCAAATTTCTTCTGCTTTTTCCCTCTCCTTCCACCGTCTCACCCAAGCCTTGCTACCCTACTTGCCATGTCTTTTCCTACACCCTTCACAGCAGTAGGAGCAGTTCATGAGCCATCACACACACCAAAAAGAAAAAAGGAAAAAAAAAAAAGGCATTACAGCTATACCATGCAAACTAGCATACGTATCCATGTCCTCTACAGTGAAACGTGCGCTAGCCTAGCTTCAGCCCTCCGGGGAGGAGGGAGTGTAGGAAGCCCAGTTGTAGGGGGGAGCCTAAAACCGGTGAGGAGCCAAAGCACTGACCCACTGAGGTGGTCCCAGGAGAGTCATTCAAGGTGTGTGAAGTCTGTGGGGACCCTCTCCCCAAGGGTGTTAAGGCAGATAGTTTTGCGTAGATATTTACCTTTTTCTGAAAGACCAAATCTGTGCCCTGTTGCAAGGCTCTGAGCCAAAGCATCAGAGCAGAAAAATGTTCTGATGGACAGTCAATGGCTTTCTTTTTCTTATGATTAAAATAAACATTTTCTTCCTCCTCAAGCTTTGCTCTTAAACACAGCAGAAGTATTTTGGCTGCTGCTCTTCCACTTAAAAAAAATAAAACCAGCCCAAGGCAAACACCCAGCCTGGGATCCTTCCACCTGCCCTGTTGATGCTTGTAAGGTGCTACGCAAATGGGGCCGTGTGGTGGGAAAGGTCTGGCAACCGTGGCGGTAGCGGATGCCGCTGGTGGAGCTCTCGCAGCACCGCAATTCCCCTCCCTGCCGCATGGAAGGGTTTTCCTGCAGAAGGGTGAGGCAGCAGGGTGAAGGCACCTGAAGCCCCACACTGAAGGGCCTCGCTGCAGGAATATGGGGTTGTTCTCCCAGAAGGGTCGGGAAAAAGAGCCCTGGAGCCTCTCTGTGCGAGGCTGGTGGAGGGGGCCGTTACATGCATGTGGGTGGGCGCAGCGAGGTGACGGTGGCGCAGCCCTGTCTTTCCCATGGTTAAATTTAAGGATGTGGCAAGGGTTACCCTGCCTTGGGGAAAGGGATGGGATGGCAGCTGGACGTGTTCCCCTCCAGCCCTGAGAGAGCTACAGCTCTCCAAAGCTCGGCCAAGGCTACCTTGTGCTGTGACACCGATGCCGATCGCCCTGACTGGACATGTGGCACGGCCAAACCCTCGGAAGCGCGGGGCGCAGCGTCTGGTGACACCATTGCAGCAGCGTTAGGCACCGTGGTGGGGGCCCACCTGCATCTGCACTGGGTATCCAAGTGTCTCGGCGTTTGGAGCCAGGAGGAGAAGGGCAGTTGTTTTGCCCTTGCCAACTTTCAGCGTGTTCCTTCTTGGTTTGATTAACATGACCCAACTCAGCCCTTGGGGGTGTGGGGTCCATTAAGGGCTTGTTTGTGAAATGCTGCCAGTCATATTAACTCATCATCGTCGTCATCATCGCTGCCGAAGACCCCAGCGCCCGCGGGAAGGGCCCCTTAG
>NW_010566522.1:0-3908 GCF_000687285.1 Phaethon lepturus
CGCAGGCGCAGCGGCCTCTCAAGATGGTGGCGAGCGCGCGCCTTGGGCGGGAAGGGGAACGGGGCGCATGGCACCGCCTCTCGGGGTGAGGGCGGTTCCTCCGCTGTGGCGTCACGGGGCGTGGAGCGGGGACAGTCCGCTCCCAGGCAGCGCAGCCCCACGGGTGTGCTGCTCTTGGGGGGCCGGGCTCCTGCTGCTTGGCCTTGCTGCGGCTTCCTTGGGGAAGGAATGGGAAAAGTAACTGAAGTGCTGTGATCTTCCTTCGTCCAGAGAAAAATGCAGATCTTCGTGAAGACCCTGACTGGCAAGACCATCACCCTGGAGGTTGAGCCCAGTGACACCATTGAGAATGTCAAGGCCAAGATCCAGGACAAGGAAGGCATTCCTCCAGATCAGCAGAGGCT
The DNA here is from genome assembly GCF_000687285.1 of Phaethon lepturus. Lineage (NCBI taxonomy): Eukaryota > Metazoa > Chordata > Aves > Phaethontiformes > Phaethontidae > Phaethon > Phaethon lepturus. The sequence continues at coordinate 405 of NW_010566522.1, forward strand.
GATCTTTGCTGGCAAGCAGCTGGAAGATGGTCGCACCCTGTCTGATTACAACATCCAGAAGGAATCCACTCTGCACTTGGTGCTGCGCCTGAGAGGTGGCATGCAGATCTTTGTGAAGACCTTGACTGGCAAGACCATCACCCTGGAGGTTGAGCCCAGTGACACCATTGAAAATGTCAAGGCCAAGATCCAGGACAAGGAAGGCATTCCCCCCGATCAGCAGAGGCTGATCTTTGCTGGCAAGCAGCTGGAAGATGGTCGCACCCTGTCTGATTACAACATCCAGAAGGAATCCACTCTGCACCTTGTGCTGCGCCTGAGAGGTGGCATGCAGATCTTTGTGAAGACCCTGACTGGCAAGACCATCACCCTTGAGGTTGAACCCAGTGACACCATTGAGAACGTCAAGGCCAAGATCCAGGACAAGGAAGGCATTCCTCCGGATCAGCAGAGGCTGATCTTCGCAGGCAAGCAGCTGGAAGATGGTCGCACCCTGTCAGACTACAACATCCAGAAGGAGTCCACTCTGCACCTTGTGCTGCGCCTGAGAGGTGGCATGCAGATCTTTGTGAAGACCCTGACTGGCAAGACCATCACCCTGGAGGTTGAGCCCAGTGACACCATTGAGAATGTCAAGGCCAAGATCCAGGACAAGGAAGGCATTCCTCCAGATCAGCAGAGGCTGATCTTTGCTGGCAAGCAGCTGGAAGATGGTCGCACCCTGTCTGATTACAACATCCAGAAGGAATCCACTCTGCACTTGGTGCTGCGCCTGAGAGGTGGCATGCAGATCTTTGTGAAGACCTTGACTGGCAAGACCATCACCCTGGAGGTTGAGCCCAGTGACACCATTGAAAATGTCAAGGCCAAGATCCAGGACAAGGAAGGCATTCCCCCCGATCAGCAGAGGCTGATCTTTGCTGGCAAGCAGCTGGAAGACGGTCGCACCCTGTCCGACTACAACATCCAGAAGGAATCCACTCTGCACCTTGTGCTGCGCCTGAGGGGTGGTAACTGAACTGGCTCGTTGTTGCTTGCTTCCAAGTAAAAGTTTCTCTGCACTTGTTCATTCCAATAAAGCTGTTGCATCCACAAAAGTTCATGTCTCAAGTTCTGTGAAAAACTATGCTGTTAACCAGATCTAGCTGTCTAAAACTATAATTACATAGCTTCCACATACAAAGGTATTGCAAAATGGCCTTACGCAAAGCTTACATATGCCTGACAGGTGTAACTAATCCTTCAGCTGTTTTCTGGAGGTTATATAAGTGTTCTCATAAACTGGCTGAAGTTTAATGGCAGTCTGCAGTTGTTATGCAGCTGTTACCGTTGTGTAAGCATGCATATGTAATGTGAAACTGCAATTGTAGTTGAGCTGTGAAGCTTTGATAATGCTGCTGTGCCCAGCCATTGCTGGGGCCTGCCCTGGTGTTCTGCATTAATGGAGTCACAGCCAGCGGAAGCGTGATCCTGCAGTTTAGTCGAAGGCTGGCAGCCCGCTCTGACTGTTCTGTGGCTGCGCAGTGGGCAGAGGTGGGATGTCACTGCTGACCCTGCAGACCTTGGACCCGGGGCTTGAAAAGCCTCCTGGCTAGTGCGAGTCTCTTGCCCAGTTACGGGGTAGACTTCATTTTTTGAAAGGCTTAAGCATATAAAGCAAACTTTGTAATTTTGGATGCTAGCTTAAAATCTTCTGGAATGTTCTTTCATTCTGGCTTTGCACTAAATGGAAATGCTACAGTATTAACGAACTAAAACATGGCACGGAGCAGTTTCCATGTGTTGTAAAAACACTGGCCAAAGGGAAGTCTCCCCTGAAGTATTCTGTGGTGAAGTGGAGGTTGCTGAAGGTAGGAGCTCGTCAGTAGTTAACCACACGGCTCTGGGGGCTGGGAAATGTGAAGAGGGGGAGACTGAAGAGTAAAAAACCAAAAATGTCCCTCAGAAAGGTGGTGATGTGACTTGCCTTTGGAAGCAGTTGTGGTGGGAGTTGGAATAGAGGTTTCAGCTGATCACTGACCTTGGTGGGACCTGAAGTGATGTTACACCATCCAGCATGGAAGGGCGGGGTAGCAGGGTTTGACTAGAGTGATGCAGACTTAATTTTTCTTGGCGAAGATGCTGTCTGTGCCTGTTTTGGCCTGCAAGGAACAAGTATGGATAACCGAGGGCTGGGCTGAGAAAGCTTTTGAAGGCCTCCAAGCTAAAGCCCATGCCAGGGAAGAGCTGGTGTTGTACCACTGCTGAGCTCCTGCCCCCTCTCTGCCCAAGGGCCTGGCTCCATGGGTGGTTGGTGCTGCTGGGCTGGGTGGGAGCTCTGCTGGTGGTGCTGGCGCGGTGCCCTCACAGTGTGCAGAGGACCCATGCTCAGTTTATCTTCTCAACGAATGTAACTGAACCCTCAACAAATTCAAACAGTAAAGCTTGCGATTGTATTGTTTTTCTGGCCTCTTGAGTTGTCTGAATTGATGCAGCAATTAAAAATCCAGCAGCTCTTTAGCAGTTTTGGGTATGCTGTAATGGAGCTCCTTAAACGTGGGTATCTGATCCAGGTCAGGGGTGGGTTTTTCTGGAATGAAGGGAGCTGCTTTTATGTAAAAAGGAAGAAGCTGCAGCCTGGTCATGTTTTCATAGCTCTTTTCTGTACATGCCTGGGAAGCTTTTCCTTGGAAATCTGGTGATAAAAAAAAAAAACCTGGAAAAAATAACTGCAAGCAGTTCTGACTTGAAGGTGACCTGATCACCCGGAGGGAAGAGCTGCAGGAGGACACAGAGACACTCAATGAATGTCAAAAGCCTACACGAGTGACTGCAGTGCTGTGCTTTAAAAAATTATTTTATCTGAAATTCCTCAGTGCAAAAAAACCCCCACTCTACAATGCCATACTTAAAAAACTATAATGCTGTACAAACGTGTAACGACCTGGAGTGTGATCCGAGCGTGTGTGCTGCAACCAGGCGAAGCAGGGGGCTTGCTGGAGGAGAAGCCTGCGCCATGGCCTCCTGCGCCGGGTCAGTGCTCATCTCTACAGGTTGCTTTGCTGAGTTGGGTCCTCTGCTGTCCTGGCCTCTGCCTGGATGAGAGCGTGGGCTTGCGTCTCCCCACAGCACCCACATGTCACGTCACAGAGGCAGCGTTTTGCAGGTAGATGCACTCCAGTTTGTAGACCCTTTAGCTTGGATCAACTTACAGTTTGGACAGTGGGATGATACGTGTAATTGCTTTAAAATAGACTATCACAAACTGGACTCTTCCTTAATTTTACATTTTCCGCTGACTTCTAGACACTTTTAGGGATGAGTCTCTACTGGGCTTCTATTCAGGGCCACTTCAGATGCACAAGATAGACAAAAGACCCAATTCCTTGGAAAAACGGGCAGGTTAGAAGGAGGTGATGGATCTTTTCTCCCCAGGAAGAGCCCGGTGTTGAGCCCCAGGTCACTGGCCAACGGTTGCCTGCCAGCCCCTTCACACACGAAACACCTGCTTACTGCAGGCTACAA
>NW_010566523.1:0-21778 GCF_000687285.1 Phaethon lepturus
GGTGGGTGTAAGGTAAGTTTTTTTTGTTTGCATGGGGGTTTGGAGGGGTGGGGTATGGTTTGACCCAGAAACAGCGTAGCCACGAGAAATGTTCAGAGGTGGGCAGAGATGATCTTGTGGATCACACCACATTTTCTCCTATAAGCCTTTAGCTAGAAGTTATTTTCCCCCATAATTGAAACACCACTATTGAGCTTCTAGTCCATTCCAGTACAACATGAAACACATTTGTTCACCCTTCACTATTCTTCACGTAAAGTTGGAAACACACTCTTATAGCTTTAACTAAGATTGTTTGAGGTAGTAGTCTGTATCAGACAATTCATCCACTTACTTCCAGCACTTTTTTTGGCCCATGAGGAAGTCAGATTGGCACATGATTTTAGAATTTCTTTTCATATTACCTGGAGAGAACAAAACTTTTCAGAAAGCTCCCCAATGCACTCTGTATCATGCTGGTAAGGTATCCTCTGGGTTGTATTAAGAACTGTCTCGCCGTATTAGCCAGATCAGCTCCATTCATATGTGTTAGGGCCCATTCCAGTTGGTGACAGGCAATTTATGCATCTTCCCTGAGGAGCAACTATCAGCCCAACACTGTTCTTAAATTGAAACCTCATGGTCTGATGCTCATTTTGGCAGAGAAGTCAAGTGATTATTAATCAAATCCTCACACTAACCTGCTGATGCTCAAATTAGTGTTGTAAATCACCAGAAATTACATCCTTATGAAAAAATGTTTCAAGAAGAAAATAAGTTATCAACAGTTTTGTAGTATTTGTATGGGATTCTGGATCTACTGTCAACATATATTATACTATTCTCTTTCCTCTTGTGGTTTTGCTACCTTCTTGCTAAGGACCTTCATCAAAGATGAGACTTGTGATTCTGGAGGCAAATAAATGTGGGGGGGGGGGGAAAAAAGTTTATGTAATACAGGACATGAAGACTACTCTTACTGATTATAAAGAGACAGGGAAAAAGTGTTGTCTTGCAAATGATCTCATGATTGCTGTGAACATCGGTATGATTGCTGTGAACATCAGTATTATGGAATTTGTATACATTATCATCTGTTATACTTAGTAAATATTGTGCAATGTATAAACTTTATATGGTCAGAATGTCTATTCCTGTCTTTTGCCCACTTTTGCAACAGCATAATGAAAATCTGGAGTCTTTAAATTTCTTCTCTTTGTGGTTTCTTAATAAAAAAAGATGGAATCTCTCTCTTACGTATGCAACCATGAATAGCCAGTTAAGGAAAAGCAGCTGCTACAAATGCTGGAGGATGATTTCCAAGGTCTGGAAGTGCATACAGTATGCTGGTGGACAGAAGAATGCTGTGGTTTAATAAAGGACAGCATAAAAGAGAGCAGGCAGAAGAGTCCTGCTCTCTTTTTCTCCCTCTTGTCATCATTTTTCTATTTGTCTTCTGCTTTCTTCCTCTATCCTCATTATATTTCTTGACATTACCTTTGCTTCATTCTTCACTTCTTTATGCCCTTTGGCAAAGGCATGATTAGTGCTTTCCAGTTTTTCCCATCATCTTCTTATCCTTTTCTTGTCCTTTCTCTTCTTGTTGCAAATTGTCTCTTCTCACTCACTCATCAGTGCCCTGCAGTAAAGTTTGCAGGGACTGATGCAGCACTAGTTCGGAAGTCTTCACAGTAGCAGCTGCAGCACCTGTATTTGCTGCCTGTGGAACAGATTGGCTCAGTGGTTTCTTCAGACATTTTATAATTTTAATATGTGTGTGTTTGAACACAATATTATTTTGCTATTATTTTGTTATTCCTACCAGTGCTAGCACAAAGTATAGCATGGGTTTTCAGTTCTTTCAGTCTCAGTTCTAGTAATATAGCATCTCAGGTCATGGCTTGCAAGATTCATTCCGACTGTAAATCACTGCCTCCTTTGTTCTTAATCCTAAATTTAATCCTAGTCCATTTATCTCTGATATCTCCAGATATCTAGCCTTAAATGTAGGTTCCCTCTAGTATGGATCCTAGTTGTCAAACCAGTCATAACCCTAGAAACTGTCAGTGCTGTCCCAATGACCTCTTCAATCTCCAGACTATAAAATAGCCAGGCAGATGGAATATATTATTTCATGTTGAGTAAGAAATTATGAATAGAAGAAGTATTTTCACAGAATGGTTTAGGTTAGAGGGGGCCCCTGGAGGTCATCTAGCCCAACCCACCTGATCAAGCAGAGTCACTTACACCAGGTTGCACAGAACCATGTCCAAACAGCCTTTGAATATCTCCAAGGATGGAGATATATCAAGTAAGGAAATTTTCATTCTGATTTAGGAAGGAAAAGAATAGGGAGTAGGAAAATTAATTCAGGGCAATTCTTAACTAGACCCCATTGCCCTCTGTTTCTTCTTTCCCACCTTTTGCACACCTGCCTTTCTTTTTGCTCTTCGAAGAGATCACATTTTTGCATGGCAAGATTGTATCTTCAAATACAGTATCTATTGTCCTGTTTTGCTTTATTATTGATTATATCATGCTAGCTTGCAGAGTAGCCACTGAGATTCTTTTTTTGTGGTGTTAAATACTATACAAGCATACAAGAAGATAGGCCCTGTTGCACAGAGCTAACAATGTGATTTTCTTCTCTGTATCTCTCATTCTGTTGGAATAATGACACCATAAACTCTTTTCTTACTCATTATTCTTCGCTTTCCTTGCCTGCCATCCATCCCTTATCATAATTCATGGCTATATTTTCCTGCTGCTTAAATTTGTTTACATTTTTAAGGAATGGTCTCAGCCAAGTAAAGATACTCAGCCCTTGCTTTAATCTTTGCAGTAGTCTGACAGAAAAAAAAAAAGCTTTTCTTCTCTGTAACAGTCTAAGCATATATGAATGTCCCAGAATAGAGTTTCTAAAACAGTAAGCTAAGGCAGAAGGCAAAACCAGCAGTGATCCTGAGAAGTCATTCAAGCATGGTAATTCCAAGTTTGGAACATGGTTGTAAAATATTTGCTGTATGGCTTGTATAATTGCTGTTACAGAAAGGACATTTTGTAAATGCTGTAGCTGGCCATGAGATGGCACATGCAGCCTTGAAAGGAGCTCTGAAACTCTGCTGAAATCTGTCCCAGTGGCCTTTCTGCATATTGGAAGGCTCCACATGGCTTGGGCTTACTGGCAGTAATTCCCACACAGGAGTTTGAAGCATCTATGAGAGATGTCCTCATGTGACAAATAATTAGATATGCCTGATCTTTTCTAGGTGAGTGAGGAAAGGTACAAATACATTGGGTCAATCTCTTCCAGGACAAGGGCATGGAAGGGAAAAACACTCTGTCATTGCAGTGGCTTAGGAATGATCAAATTTCAACCAAATTTGAAAAAGTATAGAAGTCTTAAAGGTAATCAAGTATTTACGGTTTTTGTAGAAATTTGGCTTAACCTAAATTAGGACATCTCTCTTCCCTCTCCTCATTCCCACAAAGAAGAGACATTGCTCAGCTTTTCTAGGGTTCATTTAGCATCAGCCAAAAGGGCAGTCAGCAGGGACTTCTGGCAAGTTTGTCAGCATATATATAACTTGAGACTGCTCATACTACCTTTTGCTTGGCTTTGGCATTATAGGGAGCTTGGGGAAGCTGAGTTTACTGCAGCATGGAAGGAAGAGGCTGTAAGACACAAGTCCAAAGAATACCTGGCCTCACAAGTTCCACTGTTTATGAAATTACTTGTATTTCTGATTTCACTGGCTTTCAATATTAGCTGGCTACAAATGTTAGATTTTACAGTGTAATCTTTTTTGCCAAAGTATATTTCTTTCATAAAAAACATAAAACCAGAATAATAATATATATAAAAATACATATTTTTATTAATAGGTACTACATAGATATTAGAGTATTCATTTGCCAGCTGAAGAGGTAGTTGGCCTGTTATTACATTAAGCATCACTGTTGTATTATCCTGTCTGCACCCTCAAGCTAGAAATAGAAGCATTAAGTGTCTTTTCTCCCTCACTTAGGGGAAGTGATAATTGTAGAAGTTTTCCTTGGCTGCAATGCTCCAGCTTGTGCAATGAATCCCATCTATCAAGTTAACTACTCAGAAGCTAATTCAGTATTCAGGCCATGGAAATGCCTAGAAAGTAATGCGTCTACTGCTGGCAATGGTATGTATTTGTAGGTACTTGTTAGCATAAAGTTAAGGTTAAATTAACATTTGTGTTCTGGACTCATCTTTGACTTTGGGTTGTGTAAAGAGGTTTCATTCCTCAGAACACAGTCTCTGCTCAACTGAACCGCATTTTTTCAAAGACAATAACAAGCAAGAAGATTCAATAACAAGCAAAAAGGTTCCTCTTTCTTTGAATAAATATTTGTGCTTGTTTCATTCACAGAGTGAAAGTGAGCTGTGCCACAGGGCTATTTAGCCATTAGTACACACTAAAAGTAGCTTACCTCATGCAGTTTCATACCCACTCTTTGTACAAAGGGATTAAGTGAGTGTTGCAAAGGGCAATATGGATATACCACAGAGGAAATCTTCACCCTTAAAATCCTCAGCCTTTATCTTTAAGCAAAATAAAAATTATTACTGCTGAGAAATACACTGTTATAAGTGACCAGATTAAATCTCTGTATCGTAGGTATCATCTGAGTGATAGGTTCTGCTTTATCCTAATTTTTGCAAGAGAAGAGAGTGGGAATTGAGTAATAATTTAACTTGTTCACTCTGATATACCCTCCAAACGTTCAGATGCTAACAGGCAGCAACAACTGTTTCTTTATAAAAAGAACTGGGATTGTTTCTGGTTTCTGAGAAAGGAGGAAATGAAAGCTAATTTGGAAGGTGATCACACTATAATATGATAGAGTAGTTTTGGACAGTGCAGCAATGAAAGCACTGCAGGACAACTGTCCATGCTCTCAGGATCTAAGATAGTCTTTGACAGGCTGCAGTCTTCATGCTGGAATCTGACAGTTGTTGTTATTCTACATAGGGTGTTAGATCGCCAAGTTAAACTCCTTTATTAACCCATGTGAGTCTGTGTGGCAGAGAAAGTCTAATGGCAGAAAGGAGTAAAACTGATATATCTTCATGGAAGGAGGTACCTTTGACTCATTGACATTCTGAAATTAATACCAAACTTAGCTAGAAAACAGTAATATATTTACCCTGTTTCCTCCACTTTAGAAATGTGGGCTTCCTTGGAACGGAGAAATTGTGACTGCAGCCTTTGGCATTATGAGTGGTTGGTGTTTGACCATGAGCTGGTCCTGCCAGAATACACTGCTGAGTTTGAGTACGTTACAGGGCTATGAACTTTCTTTTTCATATTAGATATTAGGAGGCAAGCTTTGGATTTCACAGATGAAGAGAAAAAAAACCAAAGAGGTGTGGAAGCCTGGCTGTCAGAACGAGGACATGATTATATCGACTTGAACAACCCTGGCTTTGTTACTGAAACTGATGACTGAGCAAGAACCTTGAGCAAGTGAACTGTCTTTGATAAATGAACAATAAGGAGCTTCATACTGTGATAAACAACTTAGAAGAAATTAGAAACTGCAAGATCAGGGAATGGGTGGTCTATGGGACGACATGTAAAATGACAGTTACCAATCAACAATTAGACTTGAGTGCGTGATCAGCTGCTTGTGGCAAATGGGGAACGATGTCCGGCACGTGGACAGTGTGTTAACCTATAAAAGCTGTGCATTTTGCTATAATAAATGAGAATGACCATACCCACATTGGGACTCATCATTACTCCGGATTCGCCTTCCCACTCCGACAAAGAGATAAAATTAAATTCTGTTCTACTAATACAACCTGACAGGCCCAAGTTTAAGGTTGATTCTCTTCTGTTCATTCTGTCAGAGCCAGATAAAACTTCTGTGGATGTCAGTGAGAAACTTTCCATTCATAGTAGTGAGATTTGGATGAGGCTTTTATTTTGTACTAGTAAAAAACGTAGCAAAGACAGCAAAGATCCTCTAAGTTTCAACAGATTAAATTAAATGCTGCTGGAAACTAAGTCCCCTCTCACTAAGAACTGCTTTTTCTGGGGTACCATGCAAAGTAAAACTTACGGTATTGACATGCAAAGGATCCTTTTTTTTCATGGGGCCTTGCAGGAGCAAATGATTTTTAGTTGTTTGATTTAAATTGTGAGATGTGCAGTTTTGAAAAAAAGAATAAATATTTTATTCTTAGCTGGTATTCTGAACAAGTTTTTCCTTGATTCCTTCTATTCATTTTTACAAGCATATAATGTTGCTGTTTCACTCATCTAACTGCCTAACTCGCTGACAAGGTAGAAGGACTCATTTCAGACTCTCAGTTACTCTGTCTGTTAGAAACAAGAGGGTATGGGAAAGTGGGTTGTTCAGTTCTGGGGAAAGGAAGGAGAGAGTCGAATTTGCTGATGAGTCAGGTCTACCAGGTCTCATATTCCAGCATTAGGCTGCTCTACTGTGATTTTTGGATTTCAGGAGTTTCAGTTCATAGGTGTACTTCTTTTGACTCTAGCCAGAGTATGTATGGTACACAACAACCCATACAAGCAAAAACATTATGCAGTGCTTTGATTATGAGGCAATTAAACCCAGTTTCTAGCAGATCTGTGTTACAGAAAGATGCTTTCCTGACTTGATTACTATTAACTTCCTAATCGAACTTACCTTATTTTATACTTAGTATTAAATCTATTATTTGATGAAAAATTACAAAGTTTGCAAATTTCAAATGCCTTTTATTTTTTATAGCTCAAAAACCAGTGTCTGTTTTCTACGTGCAATATAACTGTGGAAGAGGGAAAGAAAAGTACCGAAATATTTATTCTGTCTCATGATTTACAACATGATAATGAAGTTTTGAACATGGAACCAACAGTAAAGGTCAGGCCTCAGGTAGCTTGCTTGAATGAAAAAACCCCAGTATTTTCAGTGACTAAGGCCAATACTTAGTCAGGTACAGGTGAGGTATCATTGTCAAATTTTCAATAGAAGAAATTTATTATGTAATTGTGACTTTGTTATTCAGGCTGGCCCATGACCTAAACCAAACACAAAAGTTACAAATTAACATTTGCATTTGGGCTTGATTCCGATGTTGCTCACACTTATTTATCGTCACTAAAACCTGTGTTCCTCTGCCTATCAGTTATTATGCAATGCGAATTACAATTATCGGGCTGAATCCTAATTGCATTTCCTATTGTGTAAAGTACAAGTAAGTTCAGTGAAAAACAGTTTAAGAATAATGCAACTGAGAATAGGACACAACCTAAACTATCAGCCTTTCCTTTGAGTTTTATGAAATACATGGCTTCATGCCATTATGCCAGATTTTTTTTTTTTGTCAGATTTGACATCACAATGTAGCCTGGGGAAAAAGATACATCAAAGCTGTAGCAGGCTACAGAAATACATATTGTTATAACAGCTGCACAGAAAAACACAGGTGGACCTTTATATGCATAATTGTGACATTGCATTCATATGGATAACTGTTGTGTGGCACCTTAGTAGCCACCTTTTCTGATGAAGTAGCCCTGCTAAATATCTAATACATTAAACTGTGAAATAGTTTCTGAACTGTTTTATTTTTCATTCTAGTTTGTGAATGGTGTTATTTATTATACTTGATGGTTATGTTTTCAAATCCCTTGTTAACAGTTTCAAATTAATTTTTTCTTTTCTAGAGCTTATTTAGAGGGAATGCTAAGAAAGAGAAAAATAACAATTCTCTTTTTGTTTTACTAAAGTGCCATCTTTCCAGTGATCTGTGTTTCCTGTGAGAATACTAGCAATTCTTCTCTCACTTTGCCTTTTCCTAAGGATCTGTTGCCTGTCTCTGCTCAGCTCCACTCTTCCCATACTGCACTATCATAATGGGAGAGCTGCCATTTCCTTAGTGTTGGCAGCATCTGCCAACCCTTCTCCTATGAACTAATTGACTATCTGACTCCCCATCTTACCCAGGTCACATTTATTTCAGGGAGAAGTTAGAGAATAAATAGTCTTCAAATAAGTGCAAAGGAGTATCATAGCCTTTATTATCTTTTCACTATTTCCTGTTAGTTTGGATTCATGTTTTATAGTATTTTTATGGTTTACCAGTAGGATAGTATTTGTATTTGCGCTCCATCAGTTGAAGTATTTTCATTTTAAAGGCAGCCATGGAGTATTACAGAATTTGGCTGTGTGTCCAGTAAAATTGTCTTTTGGCCTAGGTTTTGAATTTGAATGAGAACAGCCTGGGCACGCCTCAGGACATCTCTAGACTTTAAAAACACTTCAAAAGTTTATCATAAACTTTAATGAATTTACTTTGTTAAATAATATTTATGACCTGGTGAGGAATTAAGCTCTAATTCTTTTTTTTCAAGGAACATTTACTAGCATAAATATTCTTGCTTTGGGGGGTGTGCTCACAAGACAGGATTGGGTCAGGATGCACACGGGGGAACAGAATGGGGGACTAAACTGTGATCATGAATACTGTGATATTATTAGCAGCCCACAGTTTTGTTGCCTGTTGATATTGTCTCCAATTTGAATCACGATATTACAGTGGTATCACTTTATCACCCATCTGACCTTTATAATGGTAATTTCATTTTAACAAATAGAGTAACATGGCTGGAGCACAGTAGTTCTCCCTCAACAGACCCAATACTGAGCAAGGGAAGTCCCAGGCACTGGATCTAATTAAGTCTGTTTAAAGATTAAATGTGCCTAATTATCCAAAGTTTCTTTTGCGACACTTTTGGCCATACAACTATTTTCAAACCTGCGTTTTCTTGCAGCCCAACCAGGAATATTTTGATGCAAGCTATAACCGTGTGATCACTCTTGAGGGCATTAGAGGCTTAAGCAACCTGCAGTTCCTCAACCTGAGCTGGAACCAGCTGAAAAAGTCCAGGGAAGATATAAACATCTTACATAAACACTCTCCCAACTTATTCAGTCTTGACAACACACACAACCCATGGCATAAGGTACATATCAGCACTTCAGATTCCTGGGAAAGCATTCTAACCATGACCACAGTTAGAACGGCTTAAAATCTGGTCCTGCACCTTATTAATTCTAAGGCCCTTGCAATGTAAGAAGCCTTATGATCATGTTATGCCATCTGTGTTCTCACAGGGCCTTCACTTCTTTTTGTTGTCACAGCCTAGCCAAATGAATAAGCTGTGTGTCATTTTTGCTCAGAGACACCTGAGGCATAATTCCTTTCTTTTTTGCTTCCCTTAAGAATTAAATTTATTGATGGCCTGTGCCAGATATCAAAAACCAAGCCCTGGCTTTAATTTTGCTGTCTCAGCTGCACTGAATAAGGGGAGGGAGCAGAGACAGTTCCGAGCCTCGGGGCTGTGCATCTACACTGTTAGTCTCCCTGTTACTGCATGTATCTGTCTGCAGCAGCACAGCTGTGTTGGCTGGAGCTTTGGTGAGAAAGCCAGTACTTACCCTTTTACTAACTCTCATTCATTCCTATTGCCCAACCAGCTTCTGAAACAAATGTTTCTCTCCGTTCTTTATTCCCTTTGAATTATTATTTTTTAACAATATTTAAAGGGCTTAGTCAGAATCAGCAGTGTTAAAACTTACAAATTTGAGGCATTGAAACGCTCTTAAAAAGCTTTTTTAATGATCATTTAACACTAAGTTTAATATTTTTGTACAAGTCACAGTCAGGCAAACAGTATTATCTGAATAGAATACCTCTCTTAAATCATTTGAACAACAAAACAGCACAGGAAACAGAACTCCATCCAAAAAGATGCTGCCTTGTCTATTTGGCCTGTCAATTAAGCTTCAGTGAATCTTTTCAATACATGCTAAGATATAAAAAGAAATAATAGGAGCTACCAGTTCCAGTCTCTGGTTCTTTGTTGTTATTACTTAGGATTTTATCAGATTAAACTTTTAATTTTGCTGTGTTCCTTGCCATCAGCTCTGTGTGTCAACATGGTAACTCTTGAGTGTTACACATCACTAAACTTGTGCCTCTCCAGAGTTTCTTAGGCATCCAACCGCAATGTCTAGTTAGTTCAGCTCAGAGCAAAGCAGAAAATCCTTATTGCCTCTCAGAAGACATTCTACCATCTAGCTCATAAATGATTGCATTTGGCTTATTTGGCTGTCAAAATATATCTACATTCCATTCACAAATAAAGACATTGTTAGTCATTATGTGAGAAGTGTGTATTTCATGTATTGTATTTTAAACTAGTGGACAGTCTGATATATTCTATGTATAGGATAGGTTTATGGTGATGTCTTGAGGTTTCAGTGATACCTCTAAATCCTCAAAACATTTCTCACGTGTCCTGTGAAGCTGTCTTTGGTTTTTGTAATATTTCTAGGTCATAAATGAAACTCCTAGATTATAAAAACAAATACTAATACATCCTATATATTACTGAGCTTTGTAATATTGGCAGACTTCTAAGTTAACCCATGTGATTCCAGAGCAGTTTATTACCATCAATGTCACATAAAGTCAGGACAACCAAAACAGGCCCAAAGGTACCTGTCTCATGTGTTTCTAGCAAGCTATGTAAGCAGGGATAACACAGTGGCTCTGTTGAAGATCATAGCAAAGCTCTAGCTCTTGACATCCATGAGATGACAGTACACTAAACAAAAAGGAAATGCAAGTCTCTTTCTTGTATGTAAACCATATTGGCAATTTTAAAAAATTTTAACACTTTATTTCTTTCTTCAAGCCAGCTTCATTGCAGCTGAGCTTCACTGGCCAGTTAAAGGCTCTCACTAACCTAGATGGGTTCCTGATTTCTAGCGAAGAAGTTGCAAAAGCATTGCAATGTATTGCAGGGTCAAAGATGGCCCAGGTTTGATGTTCTGTTTTGTTGTAACTTATAGCAACTGCTATGGAAAAGGAAAGCTTTAGGAATAGTTCTGCACATGTTTTTTTAAAGAACATTTCATTTTCTGTTTTTTGCGAAGGTAGAAGTTTTGTCCTTGTCTCTGGCAGTAGGTCAGAAATTATTTAATAAACACCGATCTTACAAGTGTCTTTCCAGTAGGTAGTTTTTCAGAGTATTTTATATATAGATAGGAAGCAATCCTTCCCAAACCCTGAGCACAATATTGTTCTACTTAAGCTCTAGACTATATCCCAAAGCACTCCTGAATCCTAGGCTGATTCTAAGCTAACACACTCAATGGGCTGAATAGGTTGGAACTCAGTATCATTCTAACACAATTTATACATGGTCGCAGCACAGTCATAGTGAAACTATGTCTGCTCAAATGCTGAGTAAGGTCATATCTTTCTGCAAAAGAATGGATAAATATCTTCACAGAAAACAGACTATAGTTAATACAAAGCATTTTAATGAGGTCTACCTTCTCTGTTTTATGTACTGAGAATTCTAAAAACCTGAATGTGCAAGATCTAGAAGAGTCTTGCAAAACTGTTAAACTTATTAGATCTATGGACTATTATAACTACTAACGTATCACCCTCCCCTTCCGAAAATAGCAGGATTTTTATGCCATTTACTATATGCTAAGCTGTGAAGTATGTATAGTATATCTAGTTATATTATATACTTAATACAGTGTTTTCTTTTCTTTTTCCTCAGGTGTCTCTGTTAGAATATTCCAGGACTGATGAAGAAAAAAATTCTATTCTCAGTGTATTTCCTTGTGCTAAATTTCTGTCTCAAATTTGAAAGAACAAGGTGGGTTCACAGATGTATCATAATAACTGGTATTCAGTGGTAGGGCTGATGCTGTTTAAGGTATTTAGGTTAACATTTAGATTAATCTCTGTGAAAGTTTTATTTTCTTGCCTTGCGTTAAAAGTTCTATGCTTTATGGTTAGAAAGTATTTCTGAACACATTCAAGTCTAATTAATTAACCTTAACTTAACCTTGTCTCTCACAGGAGGTCCAGGATACCCTGAAGAGGGCATTTAAGTTACGTATTTTCCAGTGCAACTGTCTTTTTAAGTTTTTTAACTGTTTTTTTAAGACTAAGGGCTACTAATAAGATTCTCTAGACTGACTTTATGCATAAAGCAGGCAAGAAAGCATTATGTGGCAATTTCTACATCGATTTCATACCATCTCTTTGAGCTACAGCAGATTTTACAGTAAATCATTCAGATTAGGATTAATTTCACCTAATTTTACTTATCTACAGTGTAGATAACCACATTTGAAATAGTCACCTTGCTTTTATAGACAGTACAGAAAAAAAAATAGTTTGGGGACGTAAGTCACCTAAAAGTTTAGAGGGTTACTGTAGGTTGAAGTTAATTGCATCCTACCAGAGAGCCCAACCAGCCACCACAGATGGAGATATCTCTGTTACTCATGTTGTTTTGCTGGTATGAAACCCACTCTTAGTGTTTGAGTACAGATTTCAAGTAACAGTGAATCTAACTCTCCTATCTCTCTATCATGTCTATCTTGTTTCTAATACAAATCTGGCTAGTATCAAATTTAATCCACTGGATCTGATTTTGTCTCTTTCTGATGTTCTAAAAGAGCGGAACCAGATGTTTCAAAGGACCAGAAGTCTTTTCCTATTTAGCCAAAATCACACCACTTTATCTTATCTTAGAGAAGCTAAGTTAGGTTGTGCTTCTTAAGTGTCTCATTGTAAAGTGTTTTTTTTATTTCTCATTACATTATTATAGTTCCTTTCTGAACACATTTCATTATGTCCACACAGTTGTTATATATGGCCTCCTACAAAACTATACACAGATTCCAGCACTGGACTGATATTGATGTACTCAGAAAAAATTCCATTTGTCTAATCCTTCTCACTAGTCCAATGATTAAATATTAACTGACATGTGTGTCCTTGTGGCAACAGTGCAAGCTCATATTCATCCATTTTTGGAATAGCTCTAGTCCTTCTCAGTGTTCCTGAGATACTGTCTTTCACTGGGAATTTCTCTGTTCCTAGCTACATAATTTACAATTTGTTCTATGCAGAAATGTGCTTTTAAATAGGGCCACAATGTTGTCATTATGAAACGGTTGTTTATAGCTGGCTTTACGAACATCTTTATGTCATCTTCTAATTTACCAGGAAGGGACTCCTGCTCTTTCTTGCTAGGTCATTGAGAAAAAGAATTTGAGCAGAACATCAGTAAAAATACTCTGTAAAGTGATGGTTTTCTTTCTCTAATTACATTTTGAGATCTGTCTTCTAACCAGTTTTTGTCTATTTAACAAGAGTTACCTTCATTTTGGATATAATTTTTTTATTACATTCTCAGACAGAAGCTATTAATCTTATCAATACATTTAAATTTTCTCCAAAAGCAATTTAATAGTAATTTTTGTTTCCTATGCACCATACTGGCATCTATTAATAAGGCCATTAACTTCTAATTATTTACTGCATTGCGTATCAGCCTTTCTGGGATGCCTAAGGATGATATCCAGCTAACCGACCTATTGTGGCCATCCTATTTATCCTCAGTGCTATTACAACTTCAGTTTGTTCATCACCTTCTATAATTTCCCCAACACATTATCATTTCTGTAATATGAATTGGTGAGTGGCTCAGAAAGTTCTTCAACTGGTTCATTAATATTCTTGACTGAAAAATGCTTGTTTTAAAAATGTTAACAAGAGCAGTTCCCGTTTCAGATTCTTTTTAGTTATTATTGAAATACAAAGTATTTCTTTATCCATGCAAATTATAAGCATCTCATCATGGTTCTTCCCAAAGGCAGAGAAAAACATGAATTTAAACTATCTATCTTTCTCTCCTGTATTCTGATTCCCTATTTTACAATTCTTAGATAGGATCAAGCCTATAGCATTGCTTGAATTTCATTAGGTCCCTATTACCATCTCTGATTATATTAGCCATCAAATTTTCATTGTCATTTTTAGCTTTCATTTTCAGTAATTCATGTTGCTAACAACTGTTTTTTTCTCAGTGCTATCATTTTTCCTATTTTTCATTCACTTCTGCTGTACTGCAATAAAAGGGCTCATGAACATTTACTTTAGTCCTTAAACTGAAAAGGGTGAAGATTTTTTTTAGCTTAAGTTTTTGTGTCACTCATTTTGCTCATGACTGCTTTTGGTATATGAAAATTGCCCTTTTTAAAACACCAAGGGTATATAAAGGACATGCTTATGAGATACAGTTGCTTGTTTTTTTAAATAATCGCCTCCTAAGGCAAGACAAAGTCCTTCATCTACTTGCTTCATTTAAGGATTCCAGGAATTCCAAATGCTCTGGAAGTATTTCAAAGGAGAGTATCAATGAAGCATCAAGAATATTGAACATTTTTTTGAAGAGCAAGGACACTGGTGGCAAGGATAATGGCAGAACCAGACTGAATCAGGAAATTGTAGCCACCTCCTTTGCATTCTCTCTCGGATCAGTAGAGACTGGCCCAGAGAATTTTTCGTTAGAAAATTCAGTAGCTATGCTTAGCTTCTTTATTCTGCCAATTTTGAGCCCTTCTGTCACAAAAGTGTAATGTTGAAACATGTTGAAACATTAGTTCTCCTCGAAAATTCTATAAACATAAATTCTCTAATGCGTATAGCAACACAGTTTTCTAATACTGACCCTTCAAATAAACCCCAAAGCCTAATATTTAGATGCTTAGGCATATTTCATGTCTAAAGCCAAATGAGCTTTGCCACATGCATATTGAACTCTCTATACTAATCCATTTCTTGTGATCAAGCAGGATTAAATCTTTCACAGAGTACTACTAAATATCAATATGAAAAACATTGCAAGAAGAGAGCTAGTAGGTCTAATTTCAAACCAGCAAACATTGAGAATAACACTTTGATTATCTCTCACCTTGAAAGACTATGTAAAATTATAAACTAATTAATAAGTCATTTGATGAGCAGCAGGACTGAAGGAAATTGGTTTGTCTTAAGACCCTTGTCTTTGGGTTATCCAGTGCTTAATTAGATGTGAGTTCTCGGAGTTTCTATGATCATTCAGAATAGGTCTTTCCTGGATCCTCTAGTGTCTGGCATTGTGGCTAAACTAATATTGCAGCCTTTCTTCACTGGGATTATCAGATTATAACTCTCATTCAGCTGCTCATTTTCATGGAATTTGTAGGAAGTCAAGTAGTGCTTGTCTGACAAATTGGGCCAAAACTCACCAATATGTTTACAAATTAGTGGTAAGGCTAGCAAATGGATATACAGATAGCACAATCACATTAGCCTTGTTTCTTTAGGAAACTGAGCTAGCAAAAAGCCACAAGAGTCAGTGGAGGAAGATACAAGGTCATTCTAACCTGTTCGGATCTATCATCTGAAATCATGTTAGTCTACCCAGTATGAAAGGTTAAAAGCTCCTCTGTCAGTTCAATTTGTTGTTAGAATATAGAATAGCTAGAGGAAAACACATTTCCACTGATAAGCGTAGCTTTTCATTCTGTGTGCATTAGAGAATTCATGTTTAGAAAAATTGCCAGGAAAATTAATGCTTTAGTGTATGTCATCTATGTTTTGTGACATCAGAGAGAAGGGATTCATAAAGGGTCAGATAAATACTTTGGAAAACAAAATAATATAGCCAAAAATGTTCTTTAGTCATCACCAAAGCCAGTCTAACGGTACTGAATATTGAAATGATTATTTGTCTTAGATACAACCTAGGTACAATGCTGTATATTTTTGGCCCCTACAACACAATTTGAATTTTTTGATTGGGACTCTGATCTTTTCTTTTCTCCGTTGTGCAATGATTGCCTAACATACTGTAGTATTATTGGAAAGGGGGAGTTGTAGTCATACAAACAGCTTATAGATAGGATCATTGATAGCCTTGTCTTTACAGAAAGCTTGCTGCCAGGTGGCTACGATCAAACCCTGTCTAAGAAAATCATTTCACAACCTGGGCAGCAAAATACATGTTTGGTATCAACATTTACTTGTTTCTGTTCAAGAGTGTTTCAAACAAGAAAATTACGTAATTTGTTAATCTATGATACAGAGTACTTTATTTATAAAAAGGATGAAGAACTATAAATTTAGGATAAATTCTGCTCTGACTTTGCACTAAGTCTCTTCTAGACTAAATATCCAGCCTTGGTCTTAGGCTGAAATCCTGTTTCCATTAAAGTCCTGTTGTAGAATGAGGATGTGTAAAGAAGACTAGCCAATAAAATAATCATGTGTTGCAGAAGGATTTAAATTGAACAAAACTATCTAAGATCTAATGCAGACAGGAAAAAAATGTCTATGTTCAGATAGCTTCAACTGCAAAGGTACATTTGGGAGTTGGCATACTTACATTGTAGAGCTCTTGCTTTTGGAGAAGCTGCTGAATTTTTTTGAAGTGTATTAAAGATGAGCAGCTCTATTGCGTAATGGAGAAATATCACATCCTGCATCCAAGAAGTTGCCATTGATATTAGTAGGAAATGTAGACATAGAAACTGAGCACAGAATAAATAGGTAGACTTAATTTACAGATTAATTGACTGGTTGGTTTCTTTCCATTCTAATACTGAGTTTTATTACAGATCGCTGTCTTAAATCTGGATGACCAACACTCTTCAAAATTTCCAACTTGGAAAAACTGGAGCATTTAAGATAGGCATCATTTAACAACAACAATTGCACACAAATAGAAGGAATAGAGTCTTGTCTTAACCTCAAAGAACTCACTTTAGATGAAAACTACATCTCAACACTAGATGGTACTATATTTACCATGGAAGTAATAATGTAGGTTGTTAAGCTGGGGCACAGTAGAAATGTTTCTTTATAGTGAAATATTATGGAAGGTGGGTTTTTACTCGCTGCCAACAGTGCGAGTTTTTCAAATATTAAAAAATCTGAATGCAGAACAGAAGAAAGGGAATGAGGCAGAACACTTATGTTCCAGCAAAATAAGTATTTCTTACTAAAAAGTGCATATTTATCTATGTTTAATGATATAATTGATCTGATGATCATTGATCTAGTTAGAGTTGGACCCAGTATCACAAACTGTGTCACTTGTGACTTGTTTTACCTTCTGTATCAGCTATCTTTTTCTGTTACATCTCACTTTATACTAAGTGCATCTTGTTTATTTTTCAAGGTATTTCAAAGTTCAGCAAACTTACAAGACATAGTGTAAATCTTATCAGCCTCAAAAGACATGTGTTTGAAAATCTGTCTTACCCTCATTACACTTCCATTGACAACAACAGAATCACATCTTGAGTTGGTTTAAAGAAAACTTACTCCCTAATAGAGCTTTACATAAGTAAAAACTTTGTTTATAGTAACCAACAGATATATCATTTAAAGGTAAATATTTGCTATTTCAAAACTAATCTCTTTTTTATTACAGTAGAAATGCAGTATTTCCCCACTTGTTCAAGTATAGCAGAAGCTATACTTAAACGTAATTGGACGTTCTGCCTGTGGGTGCTGCATTCATCCACCTCTACAGTGGCACCTGAACTGATGAGAACCCCGGTCTAACATTTTTGGATTGATACCCACTCCTGAGAAGGAGGTACTGAACCCTCCAGGTGGATTGGGCTCAAAATGTTCTGCAGAGATGAACATCATTTATACCAGGTAGGCTAAATCAAGGTTTGCAATGCATGGACTTATTCTGCAACTCATTGAAATAACAAACAATTACACCTGCAGCAGTTCCAGTTCTTTTCAGCTTACCTGGAATGCTAATGTATGTATTATAAACTTTGTTGGCTGGATTCAGACGCTAATTGGAAACTGAGACCCTGATTCTTATTATGTTCAGACTCTGTAAAACTGTGTGAGAGCACAAAGGCTTTTAAGCCAATTTTGCTATAGTTTTCACTCACTTTAAGGGCTTTCTTTGTGGCTTAAGTGTTGAAAAGTGCTATTAATCTAAATGAAGATATCTGTATTTTGTTAAGTGACTTCTCAGTTTTGAGTCATGCAGATGACTGATGAAGAAGGAGCTGAAAACAAAGCAGTCTGAATACACCTACATATGGACTTTTTAAAGTTATAGCAATAAACCCATGCTTTTTTCTACTTAGAGTTTAACTAATCTGATAATTTTAGACATGAGGAGAAATAGAATAGTCTGGAAACAAGACCACTACCGATATTTGTATTATTCCATCTTCCCTCTCTCAAAGCCTTGCATTGCAGTAGTAAGTTATTCTGTATGCAGATTATTACTATAGCTTTTTAAAAAATAGCTCTTTAACAAGTCAAGACCCAGCTGATCAGACTTGTTAATATGTGTGTAATATTTTAATATACTCCATAATACTGCATTGTCTGTTTCTGTCTCTCTTTAGTCACTCTGGGGTGGAAATTGCCTTTTTTGCCTCCATTAATCTGTTCCATAAGACAACAGTCATCCAGGTCTGCTCATATAAAGACAAAATAACACTTTTAAAGTTACTTTTATTTTAAACATTTTTAATTCATTGAATTGTAAAATGTTTCTTGCCTAAATTACTATGATAGTTCTAGATCTGCGTTAATATAGCAGACATCACTTCAAATGCATTTAACAGGAGCCAACAGAAGGACAAAGTGCAAAAGGTATGTTTGGAGCCAAACTCACCTCTGACATGATTGCAGATAGACTGGGACATTCAGACTTCACAGAAATGCAGGAATTAAATTGGACAACCTCTGATATAGCTGCCGTGATTTTCAAAAATGCATTATCTATTAAAAGTAGCATCTAATATTGTGGTTAGAACGTGAAAATCTAAAGCTACAATCTGTATTTAGCAAATATGCCCAATAATCCCCTAGCGTTTTTAGGCCAAATTCCCTTGACTGATCCATAAAATAAGTGTAATTTTTCATCACAAAGGGTTATTTTCTCCAGTTTCATTGAAGAAATATTCTTTCCCAAATGCTTCCATTTTTCATTTAGGGAGTTGTGCTGTCTGCACACAGTTTGACAGAAAATGTCTAGGAGAGGTAGCGTGCTGGCTCCAGACCAAGTATATCTAGAAAAGAGATTTTATTTGATCAAAACCCATCTGATCTGATTCCTTTAAGAACAAATTCAGCTAAAGTGAGAACAGACATGTATGTATGTGCAGTGCTGCTTCTGCAGTCTTCTGATTTCTGAAAAAGCTGCCTTGTCCATTGTAGATCTACAGGAATTTAGAGCAAGAATGACCGTCATTGGTTGCATATTGAGATTAAATGCATTCTTTAACTGAACACTAGTATGTGCACTCAGTGGGACAGTCGCTGTTCTGCAACAAAAGTATTTTGCACAGCACTAGTCACACTTCTTTTCAGACATCATCCCTGATATTAATCTTTAGAAAAGTATTTCTATGGGTTGTAGGTATGTATTCGTCTTCTTAGAGACATGTTTATATTTTATTCTTTCCCAGTATCCTGCATCTGTCAGTGAAAGTCCCTACCTGATGTAACATGTAAAGACAATTTTCATGGCACAGTGCACGACCTTCGTCTTTTGATCTTAAATAGCCTAGAATGCCTTGAGCAATGGTATCACCGTGCCAGGAATATCGATACTCTGGTGGAATTGATTAGGTGTTGCTCATAAAGAAACTGTAACTCGTTTTAGTTTGACTCGTGGTTTCAAGAGACTGTTTTAAGATGCGAGGAGATACATAAGTAGTTAAACATTCTTGTCAGGATTATTTTCTGCAAGAACATTCATTCCCTGGGGGCTTTGTTGTAAAAGGTTGTAGAGCAATACTCTAACACTGACTATGTGCCTTTTAAGGTATTACAATTGCATGCCTTGGATTTCTTGAAGAGATATATCAACAGCATAGTTATGAATTCCTAAAAATTACTTCAGGAATGTCTCTTCTGAGCTGTGTTAGAAGAGTGGAATGGTAGAAGCATTCTACCATTAAGTAGTAACGAGTACCTTCCAAGCAGGCTTTGACATAGCTGAGGTACACAATTACAATGTGTGTGGTGCTTTGGCAGGCCTCAGGGTGAGTGGAGAATGGAGTACTCCATCTGAGCAATTGCAGCTCCAGTGCTGCTGGAAAGCAATGAAAACAGCCTAAGAGAATGGAACTGGAATTTCAGTAATGAGATACAGAAGCAAACAGAGCAGATTGTTGAAAGCCCTTACCTTTCGTGTCAGAATCAAATCAATTGTTTTACTACTGGAAAAAGAACTGTGAATTTGTTGTGAGATTTTCATTAGGGTACTTCTTTCATAGGAGCATGTTGCATTTCTTACCACAAAGCCGGCATGTTATGGATCTGCTCATGCTATATATCTCATTTCTATCTTATTTTTCTGTGTTACTTGTATTCTAAATCCATATTTGTCTTTTTTTACTTAATTCAGAGCTGTAGAGGTGGTGCTAGCAGACCAATTTAGAAATGTCTGCGGCATGAATTTACAGAACAATCATCTCATATCTTTCATTGGTTTAATCTTCCTTCCTAATGCCAAGGTGGGTTCATGACACAGTCTTCTCTATTTTTTGTAATAATATTAATGATAAACTAATTTCCTTTGATTGAAAAGACAGTCTTTAATCTTCTTTAATACCATGTTGTTCGTGGGTTTTTGTAACAACAGCAATCAATCAGCACAAAGCTGATTGCAACCACTGTTTCAATTTTACAGTATTGTTGCAGTAATCTGATCCAAAATCAATGAATTGCACCAAACTTTCTTTAGGCACTTTAAACTGAGCAATCATCTTTCTAAAGATCAAATCTCTGAATCAGAAAAATGTAATTGGCAGTTTTGTTAATGTGTTAGCAGAGAAACATTCTGTTTGATTAATTATGTTCCCTTTTAACAGGTATTGTGTCTGAACTACAATCACATTGAATCAATACTGCCTGGACAAAAGCTCCCAAATCAGGCAACAAATAGGCAGCAGCTGTACTGAAAGGTGGCCTCTCATGGCTATGGACAGGAAGGATTTGCCAAAGAAAGCAAGTACTATCAGCTTTTAAAATATACTTTTATCTCTCCTTTACTCCAGCAAGGAGGAGAGAGGTGTCTTCAGTGCCAGTAGCTTTGGATCTCTCTATTTTTTTCCCCTCCTAGCTTGATGAAACCTAGTATGTTTGTCTGTTTGTTTTGCCAAACATATGGTATGTTTGGCATCATCTAGTTGGCTTTTCTTTCCTAAGTTCTTTGTGAACAGCTTGTTAGGCCACTTCATCAACTAACTCTATCAGGCTGCACTCGTCTGTTCTTTGGATCCTATCACATAGGTGGTTAGGCATACATTGCAGTTTTTTGACCTTGCTACAAAGGATTTCATTTTGAGTAAGGGAACCACCCACCTACCTCTCTCTGGCTGATGGTTTGATCTGGGACAGTATGAACATGTACGTCTGATTAGATTGATCATTGATATTCTGTTTTCATTCTTTACTTAAATTTGTATAACATTACAGAATTTTAGGAATATATTCAGATAGTGAGGAATATATTGAGAATATATTAGGTCAAGCAGAGACAAAATTAGAAAGGCAAAAGCCCAGCTAGAGCTCAGTCTGGCCACAGTCGTAAAGGATAACAAAAAATGCTTCTACAAATATATTAACAACAAAAAGAGACGCAAGGAGAATCTCCATCCCTTAC
This sequence comes from Phaethon lepturus, assembly GCF_000687285.1. Lineage (NCBI taxonomy): Eukaryota > Metazoa > Chordata > Aves > Phaethontiformes > Phaethontidae > Phaethon > Phaethon lepturus. The sequence goes on from NW_010566523.1 coordinate 21,552, forward strand.
TGGATATGGCTGGGAACATTGTCACCAACGATGAGGACAAGGCTGAGGTACTTAATGCCTTCTTTGCTTCAGTCTTTAATATCCAGACCAGGTATCTGCAGGGTATTCAGCCCCCTGAGCTGGAAGACAGGGATGGAGAGCAGAATAAACTCCTCATAATCCAGGAGCAGGCAGTTAAGGACATGTTAAGCCACCTGGACACCCACAAGTCTATGGGGCCTGATGGG
>NW_010566523.1:21809-22034 GCF_000687285.1 Phaethon lepturus
GAGGAAAAAAAAAAGCCACTCTCCATCATTTATCAGCAGTCCTGGTTAACAGGGGAGGTCCCAGCTGACTGGAGGCTTGCCAATGTGACGCCCATCTACAAGAAGGGCCGGAAGGAGGATCCTGGGAACTACAGGCCTGTCAACCTGACCTCTGTACCGGGGAAGATCATGGAGCAGTTTGTCTTGAGGATGCCCACAGGGCATCTGCAGGACAACCGAGGGATC
>NW_010566524.1:0-1585 GCF_000687285.1 Phaethon lepturus
GGGCCCCTCCAGGTGACAGCACTGTGGGCCCCGAGGGGGTGTGGGACCCACTGTACGGCTGCAGCAAGAGCCAGGGCTGCAAGCCCAGTGTCAGCATCCCGGGGTATCAGCCCATTCTGGGCACAGGGTCCCTGCCCCGGGCACAGGGAGGGGCTGCCAGGCAGGCAGAGTGGGAATGCTGAGGGCCTTGGGAATGGGGGGATGCCCAAGCATCCTTGGGGAGCCCTGGCAGGGTGTCAGGGCTTGGGGCAGGAAGGATGCTGCAGACAGGAGCAGCATATGCAGCCTGTGTCCCGGCGGTAGCCAGGATTGCCCGGTCTACTGGCCAGTGCAGGAGGACATCACCTGGCCAGCTGCAGGGTGAGGGAGCCCAGCCCAGGGAACCCTCTCGCGGTGTCAGAGGCTGTCGGGAGTCCCGACCGGGCACGCTGCCAGCACGAAGCGCCCCAACACGTTCCCTTGGCCATGTGGCAATGGGGCCTGGCAGGTGGAGCGGCTCCAGGCTGTCGCGTGGGGCTCGCTCTGGTTATCGGCACGGCAGATAACCCGCACTTGGCTGGGCTCCGGCTCTGCTCTTCAGCCCTCGCAGCAGCTGCTGGACCATCGCTGCAGCACGGTGCAGGGTGGCAGGGGCTCTGCCAGGACCTTCCCTGCCTCGAGACCCACATCTGCCCCAGCATCCCTGGGACCCCCCTGGGGCTGAGGGCACAAGACTGGGAGCACTGGGAGCTGCCTCCAGGCTGCTGCATGGCCCTGGGCTGCTGCGCCACACCTGCAGGGACCTGTCCCCCCTGCGCAGAGCCAGGCACCTGTGAGTGAAGCACAGCAGAGCCAGCTGGGGCACCAGGAGCAGCAATGGGGGGGTATTTTTAGAAAAGCAGAAGTCCTTTGTTATAAATAGCAGCAGCTCCAGACGGTGATCAAGTAGGATGGATTCGCAGGCATTTGCTCAGCCCTTCCCCACGGCTGCTGCTTGTCAACAGCTTCACTGGGCTGGGCCCTGTGGGTCCCAGGAAGTGCCGGGGCAGGGTGCTGGCGGCTGCAGAGGCAACTGGGCTGAAAATCCCCTCTTGCACATCGCCTGCAAGGAGCCAAACGCTCGGGAGCCCTCACGCTGCCCGGTGCCATATCCACCCCGTCCACTCCCCGTGAGGGCACCAGTGCCCCAGGGAGGCGATGCCCAGGCGATGCTGGCAATGCTGGGGGGTCAATGGCTGGTGAAGGCCCCTGCCCACTGCCCGTGCTGCCACCAGCCAAAACCTTCCTGCATCCTCCTGCTCTGTCTGGCCAGGGCAGGCCCAGGCAGCAGTGCCCATGGGCAGCTCCTGCTGTGGCTCATACCCTGCCCGCTGCCCTGCCTGCATCTCTGCCCACTGGAGGCTCCTTCTCCCCTTCCCGCAGCACCGTGAGCCCGGCGGCTGGCAGGGCTGGCAGCAGCGCTCCGGGCTGGTTGAGCGCTGGTGGGTGCGAGGCAGCGCAGGAATCCAGAGGCCCTGACGATGCTCTGGGTGTTTCCCCTGTCAGAACCGCTGGTCCGACCGCATGCCTTTCCCATTAGCGGCTGTGCCGGGAGCTTGGCGGCCGG
>NW_010566525.1:0-333 GCF_000687285.1 Phaethon lepturus
ATTTGCCTCCAAGAGGGTGGTTGTATTTGACACAGGTCATTCCTGTGGTTTAGCCTTAAGCATGATCTGGCAAACAGTTCTATCAGAGACACATCTCAAAAAACAGAAACAAACAGGCAAAGGCATAGTGAAGAGTACATGAGGAGGCTTTTGAAACTGTTCGGCGCGGCGGGGGGAGGAAGCACAACATATTGTTAAACAAAAAAGTGCTACTGAGACATTAATTCCTGGTAGAGCTGGGTTGTAGTGTCTTCTCTGGAAAGGCACTGTGCAACTCTGAGGCATCTCATTCCTTCAGTATGTTCAGTCCTGAAGTTTGCTGCTAGAACAGCT
>NW_010566525.1:511-2765 GCF_000687285.1 Phaethon lepturus
GTATTTCAGGTCTTTATTACTGTGAGTTTTTTTCCTGATGATTGGATGTGTAAAACATTCATTCAGCTAAGCTAGAGAGCGGTATTTTAGCTAAAACTTCCTTGTTTTCCTGTACCTGAATGCACATCCCAATGGTTTTCCTTTGAATTTTTTTTATGCTGTGTCCGTAAAGTCCGGATGACTAAAAGTATTGGGACCCTTTTAAGTAGCTACCCATTCACCTCTTAATGTTAACACTATGTGGAGCACTGTGAAAAGTGGGTTGAAAAATGATTGGCAAGATGAATGGGAACTTGTAATATTGCCGTTTATTATTTGTTCCCTTATGTGAGTTTTCTCATTGTCTGTCTAGCACTTTTAACATAAGAGGACCTTCACAGTTTCCTACGGATAAGTGAAGATAAGTACTTGTACATTGGCTGTTTCCTGGTGCCATTCACATACTCACTTCTGTGTAATAACAGTAGGATGAAATATACCCATGGATGTTATTCCATCATTTTTGTAAAAATCCCAGTGAGATGATGTGTAAGTTAATAAGTCATTGGCCTCTCTATGTCAAGGTGATACGAGAAATTTCCTTGACCGCGGAGGGTTTCATGCCTGAGGATGGAAGTGGCTGTATTGTGAGTATCGAGGATCTGCCAGAGCAGGAGTGCGTGTGTGTTGCTACAGCAGCTGGAGACATCCTACTGTGCAATCTCGGCACAAAGCAGGTAAACGTGGCAGGAAAGACACAACAACACTGAGGGATTTCTAGGGACATTATGACACTGTTTTAATTTCTTCAAGGGGCAGTTGTATGTTCATTACATGCTGAGCTGTGGTTAGTCTCCCTGTTAGGGCAGATGAGCTGATTTTTGAGAGAGCCTTGAGCAAGATTAAGGACAGAGTATACACTCCGTAAGAGAACCATAGTTGGAATAGTGGCTTGTCTGTTGATAGCCCTAGTCTTCTATGTTTGCTCAGGAGGCTGTTGGCACACACCCAGCAGCATGGGATCCAGTGGACACTCTGACAGAAATAGTATATTACGAAGACTAGGTACAGAATAAAGTAATCCATTCATAACTCATAGTGTAGCTACCTTTTTTTATTATTATCAGCCAATACAGAACATCATGTTGATATGACTTAACTGAAGAGAAGAGAAAGTAGTGTATTGTAATTTGAAGAACATTTGGAATAGAAAAGCTCTAGAAAACACTAAAGGAAAACGAAAATGTCCTAGCTGAGTAAATATGGCAGGAACCAAGATACTTGTTTTCTCTTCCTTCCCCAGTGTCAGATTTGTACAGTCTTCAGCAAGACACTTAAACACCACAGCAGCACCCTCTGAAGTCTGCATCGGCTCCCACAATACCAGCCCAACAGTGCAGGTGTAGGTCTAGGTTATGAGGTGACAGTGGTCTGTCTGGGTTAGCTGTCAGATTGTCGTTATTTGTAGCTCACCTGTTTTTGTTCTTGTTTGGGTTTGATTTGCAGATGCCATTTAAATATACAATAAACTGTACCTGAAAAATGTGTTCCGTATTGCAAGTTAAAACATGTCGTAAGGAATAGAAATTAACAAAAGATGTGATACACGCAACTTTTTTTACACTGATACATGGGTCAGAGTGGAGGTTTAACTTCAGATCCATTATTTCAAGGCTTTTTGGCTTACTTTCTCAATTTTAAATTTGTGTTCTTTTGGTGCAGTCTGGGCACCAAGAAAGAAGTCTTGAAGGTTACTTTGCTTGTCCTGAAACCTTTTGCATGTGGGTCATGGTTACTCTGCCTACCGCTACCCAGTCCTATTTTGTTTACCTGAAAAGATTGTGACACCCGAGCTTAATTCCTTGAATGGCATTATATTGCTGTTTATCATAATTGTTCTTTCCATGCCTTTTGCAAGTCAGGATAACCATGCATGGTAAGAAGTCCTCTGCCAACTGCTATTGCTTATATACTCATGATGGCCCTGTAAAACTGTCCCAGTTTTTCATAAACTTTGAAGTTAGTGCAGACAATTGTCAAGTTCAACATGCACAAGCTGATCAGAGTTTTAGTTGATATAGTGTCCCTTAACTGCATGTTGTAATTCTCTAGGTAAGAACCATTATATCTGTGTTTTGTGACTTCAGTATGTTTACCAATGTTACCACAGTCCTAATCAGGCAGTATTAGTATTGACAATATACATGTTGACCTAAGACTGAGAATTGCAGAACAAAGCTCATATTAAAACCATGTGTAGTAGAAAATGCTAATC
>NW_010566526.1:0-669 GCF_000687285.1 Phaethon lepturus
TTAATTCCCTTTTTGCTGGTGTTTTGGGGGTTTCGCTTCGGGCTGGAAGGTGGGCAGCGCTGGAGCTGAAGCGTGCCGCCCCATTCCCCCGCGTTCAGTGTCTGGCAGTCAGCTTGCAGGCGAGGATGATGATGGTGAGGTAGATGGACCTCGATTTTTGGGAAACCCAGAGCGTGATCTGCAACGGGGTCTCTGAGCGAGGAGGCGCAGCCTCTTGCTCTCCTCCCTCCCCAAAAGCGGTCCAGAGGCACAGGCTCCTCCGCAGCCACCTCTTGCAAACCTCTATGTACAGCATCGTGGACCCCTGGGAAGATTTATTCCATTTTCTGCCTGGTTACGTTAAGCGGGTAACACACCCATCGCGGTTTTACAGCGAGGAGCGGGTTTATTCTGCTACGAGGGAAAACAAACCGTTCTCCTTTCAAGCAAATAACCCATTCCTCAAAGCATCCCCAAAGCTCAGTCTGGGAATAGACCTTTAACAGGCTCGCTTTAACGATCCCGGCTTAATCCGTTCTTATTAGAACATCAGGCTGCATAAATATTCGGCCGGCTTCGCCGTGGCGAGCCCCGGGGGGAGAGGGAAGGGACGGGGAGGGTTGCGGAGTGGTAGAAAGTCGACGAAGCTCCCTTGGGCGGCACGGGGCCGGGGGGAGCGCAGACCCGCGG
>NW_010566527.1:0-1345 GCF_000687285.1 Phaethon lepturus
CTCACCGCTAACAAGGCAGGGCTGACGGCGACCCAGCACACCTTCCAGAACATTCCCGGGGTGAAGCCGAGCATGGCTTTCACATCGTGGGAGAACCTCTGCATCCCTGCCGGAGGAGAGAGCCGTCACGGCCCTGGAGAGCCGCGGAGGACGTGGGCACAGGGGCGCGGGCACGGTGCCCCATCGCAGCCTCGCCAGGAGCCACACACGTGCTTCTGCCCCTGAATCCCCTGGCATTTACTCACGTGCGTAAGGTTAAACACCCGTGTAGGTGCCTGCAGGATGTTTTCCATAACAGAGGCAGTTTCTTACCATAAAACCAGGAGACAGCTATCGTTTCCAGTAGCACCACCGCCAGGATTGAGCAGCCAGCACCGAACTCCTCCAGCAGCTTCACCACGTAGGCTCCCCCCTGCAACGGCACAAGGGAGGGGAGGGCGGCTGCAGACCCCGCGGGGCTCGGAGCAGGTCTTCGGCAAAGTCCCGCACCGAGGACTGTTGGAGAAACGAGTAGGTGTGTGGTGGGGACGGGAGCAGAGCGGTGCCCGGTGGTACTCACGTAGGTGAGGGTGCTCAGGGAGCCCAGGAAACAGACTGTGATGAGGCCGAGGACGAAGAGCTCCCGTCGCCCGGCCAGGACCTGGGGGTACTCGTCCATCACGGCCGTGATCACGGCCTCCAAGCCCCCAAACTGCAAAGGAAACGCCGGCATGGGGTGGAGAAATGAGATGTGGGGACAGTCACGCTCTCGGAGAAAACCGGCTCCCTGCAAGCCCCCTCTGCCTGTGAGCAGAGCGGGGACATCCCGTCCTGTCTCCCTCCAGACCATCCCCTCTGACAGGCTTTGGGGAGAGCCAGCTCAGACCCACTGGAGGCGATGGCGCGATGCTCCCTCCGTCCCCACGCTCAGAGGGCTCAGGCAGGCAGCCCTCCTTCCCAAGGCCGTAGCTCCTCTTGTCAGCCCGCTATTCCCCGGGGGACGCAGACATTCCCAGTCCCCGCTGGGGACACGGCCCGAGGCGGCGCGGCTGTGCTGTCGCGCTCGATGGAGTTCCCTACCGTGCTGTCCAGCCCCAGCGTTATCATCATCAGGAAGAATATGATGGCGAAGAAGGTGGATCCCACCATGTTGGCGATTGCTTCGGGGTAGGCGATAAAAAGGAGGCTCGGCCCTAGGAGGGGACACTGGTCTGGTTTGCTGTTCCCCGGCTGCTCTGGCACGGCCCTGGGTGCCGGCGGCGGTGGGAACGCGTGTGGGGAAGACGCCCCAAAGCCAGAGCGGCCGTGCCTGGCCTCGGCGAGGTACAGGGCCCGGACACCTCGCTGCCCTCGGCTCCCGGGGACC
>NW_010566528.1:0-542 GCF_000687285.1 Phaethon lepturus
GGGAGATCCCGTGTGCTCTCCCCATGCTGGGCAGAAGGCGGTAGCTTAAAGGGAAAGGAGCGAACGGAGGCGAGTCCATGCTGGAGGCAGCAAACCTGCTCGTTGCCTATCTGGCCTTCCCAGGTGCCCCTCTACAACAGGCATGGGGCTCGGGATGGGGACGGGCAGTCAGTGCGTGATACGGATGATGGTCCATCTGCCCCAGAGGTGCTGCCAAGGTAAGAAGGGCTTACCCCAGGCTTATTCACGACCACCTCCATGAGGAAGAAAGACTGGTTACAGTTGTAGGCGACTCCTTTCTGAGGGGAACAGAGGGTCCAATATGCCAGACAGGCCCTCCTTTTAGGGAAACCTGCTTAGTGTGGGCTTGACGCGCCTGAGGGACGGGATGCCAGCCAGAGGCACCTGGACAAGCTTGAGGAATGGGCCCATGTGAACCTCATGAGGTTCAACGAGGCCGAGTGCAGGATCCTGCGCCTGGCTCGGGGCAACCCCCAGTGTCAGTACAGGCTGGGGGATGAAGGGCCGGAGAGGAGGCCCGG
>NW_010566528.1:635-943 GCF_000687285.1 Phaethon lepturus
GGCGAGGGAGGGGATTCTGCCCCTCTGCTCCGCTCTGGTGAGACCCCACCTGCAGTGCTGCATCCAGCTCCGGAGCCCTCGGCACAGGGAAGATGTGGACCTGTTGGAGCCGGGCCAGAGGAGGCCAGAAAAACGGTCAGGGGGCTGGAACACCTCTCCTCTGAGGAGAGGCTGAGGGAGTTGGGGTTGTTCAGCCTGGAGAAGAGAAGGCTCTGAGGAGACCTTATTGCAGCCTGCCAGTACTTAAAGGGGGCCTATAAGAAATGTGGGGACAGACTTTCATGGGTTCATGAAAGGCAGGTCCTGCT
>NW_010566529.1:0-15329 GCF_000687285.1 Phaethon lepturus
GCATGGGGTTGTTGTGGCCGAAGTGCAGGTTCGTAACGCAGGGGCTGGGCAACGCTGCAGAAACTCCCCAAACCAGCAGCAGGCTCGTGGTAATTCTCCCGCGAGACGTCAGCCGCCCGTACAAAACATGCGTGGGCGCTTCTAGGTGAGCGTGGACTCTCCTGGCCTGCCCTGCTTCACCTCCTGAAAGTTTCCGATCGTATCCAAAGATGCGTTAACTGCTTGTGGTGCAAAATAGCAACAACGCCTTGTACCTGGTCATGGGTAACAGCAGAGAAATGGCGGCAGCGTGAGCGAGGGCCGTGCGAAGGGGCTGTGAGCGGGGAGCTGTCAGGCTGCGCCTGCGGGCAGAGCCGCTCAGGCGATGATCATCGGGCAACAGCGTGGTCAGGCCGCGTGTGCCGTGGGCATGCGTGTGCTTGAGGTCGAGGGCTGTGATGTCTTGAAACCAGTTGGCTGAGCCGGAGCCGCCTTCCGTAAAAATGCTAAAGCTTTGATTCTTTCACTGTCCAGTTAGCCTGACGATGTGTTACTGTTCAAGGATTAATCCTATTTTTGGAATGATCTCTTGTGTGCTTTTATTGTGTTCTCTCCCTCTTCTCCCCCCTCCCCTTTTGGTGGAAATCGGGTGACTTTTGGAAAGCTGAAAGTAAATGCAAGTAAATACTGCAAGTGCTTTCACAGATACTAGTCTGAACATTTAAATTGCTTTGACTGCCCTTCTCTCTTTTATGTATTTGCCAACTGTGAATATTCTAGCAAATTAGTTCACTGGTAAAATGCATATAAATGGCTTTACTGTGAATTACCCAAGTCTACTGAACAGTGATATATGAGGAGCGAAGGCTTTCCAGTATATTGATGGGAATAAATAAATGCAAGCAATGGCAATTTCCAGCTGGAGAGTTTTAGTTAAAAAGTTCTATATCTTCCATTATTGTTTTATGTTGGACATGCAGCAAAAGCAACAGCATCTTGTATAACGCTTGAGCTATGTACGTTTTAATCGTACTTTATGAATAGCCATCCCCTCAATTAAAAACAAACAAAAAGGATGGGGGAGCTATCCTGAAGCACTGACTGAGATCGTGAGAGGAAGTAGAAAATAAATTAGAGCAAAATTATATCTAGCCAAGTCCTGAAGGTATTGTGTTGTTTTATAAGTAAGGGATAGGATAGTTTTGATCTGAATCACTTCTAGTTAGAGTTCGCCTCTTGCAAAAGCAGAAGGCAGAAACCGAAGATGCTGTTTTAGTTTTGTTTTTTCTTTATAATTCTTTATAATGGAACTTTTGCTACTGTATATTGGATTTCTGGATGAGTTTGTAGAAATGAGTGGCTATGCCAGAACTTGGCACTGGTTATATGGGTTTCATCTAAGCTTCCTAGAAAAGCTCTACCAGTGCCTTTCGATCCTTATCTGTATGGTTTCTTGCTATTCCAGCCATGGCTGCATGTGCAAACTTTGCCAGTGATTCTCTATCTTCAAATGCAGAAGCATCTGCTGTTTCAGTGCTCACAGGCCAGTTATACCAGATAGCAGTTTCACCTCTAACAAGTGGAAAGATACAAAGATATTTTCCACTCTTTATTGCTTCTTCACTGGTGATTCCATTTTTTTGGGGTGCTTAAGTCCCTCACCAGGTACCTTTCTGTTGTATGCAATGCTCAGAAGTTTTTTTTTTGTGGGTTTTTTTTTGGTGGTGTGGTTTTTTTTTTTTTGAGCAGCATGGTAGCCTCAGCATAATGCCAAGGCTTCAGAGAGACAGTAGGTTCTTGTTTTGGCTGAGTCCTGCTCTTTGAAATTGTTTATCAACTGTAAAAATAAAGCTGGATCAAAAACATAAGTATCTATCTGCTTGTCAGAGCTGATTTGATAACCTGACCCTTTGTTCTGTTAATGAATTGTCCTCTTACAGGATAATTTTTTAACCTGTTCATTACTCATCATTTGAATATTTATGTTTTAAAATGTCATATATGTATCATTCATAAACTCAGTGGTTGTTAGTCATTTCATGTTGTTATTTCTTCCAATTATAACTGAAATTTGTGATCACTCGCAGACCATATGGTATTGTTTTTGCTGTCTGAATAGCTTCTGCAATCCCCCATGTGATCACATATGTTTGCACTTGCACTTCTCTCAGATGTACATATGAGTAAAACTGTGTATTCTCTTCAAGGTTTTTGTCCACCTGAGTGTTTGCACATACTCTTGGTCATGATGTTTGCTCTGTTATACCTCTCTCAAGAAACAACAGGTCTCGGAACAAACAAGAAACTAGAGCAAATTATTTCCTTGAGTAATCTCAAGCAAAGCTGTAATGTAAGAGCCAGCTTTCAAATAAGTAGAAATGTCCCAATTCCTATTTCTCACCAAGCTTTTAAACTGCAATATTAAATAGTGCTATATTAAATAATACTACATTTTGTTATAACAGGGGGAAAGTCCATGTTATTGTGTAAATAAAAAGTACTTCTCCCATTTTACATCTAACATGATCATTTCATCTTGGTTCAAAGCATGGAAAGAGTAAACCTGCTTTTCAATTACAAATGTGTAAAAGATACCATACTCAGTCTGTGTTTTCCTAGGAACAGTTAGCAGACAGTGAGGAGTGTAAAGAAAAAACTAATAAATATTTCCCAAATATATTTTTGCTATATGATAATTTCAGGTCAGTTCTTAGTGTTATTAGCTGGTAGTCCATCTAGTATCAGTTCAAACAAGTAATTATTCTTTGCTGTTGACGTGTTTTATAAGGGGAAAAAATCTGTTTATCCTGTGTTATTGTACTTTGCAAAAGCTAGAAAAGTTATAAAATCCTGATGGACTGAAGGAAACTAATGTAGTTTTACAAATTGGGAGTCATTTATATTGACATCATATATATTGATAGGATTCTATAAAACTTCCCGATTACTTGTGAGGTAACTGTATTCCTGTAATGGCCACTTCCTTGCTGAGATTTCATGCCATGCTAGGCTTTGAGATGGCAGCGTTAAATTCTTCCCATTTCATTTAATGTGGAAAATGTCTTGTTTATGTCTTTTTCTTTGTAAGAGCAGACTTTGTCAACCCCGAGTACCACATATCTTACTGCAAAAGCAATGGCTTATGCCATTTTCAAATCTGATGGGGGGGAGCAGAAATACTAACAGCATGAACAAACAAAATTCTTAGCAGGCTAATAGCAGAGCAGGTAGATGAGTTGTTCCCTTCAGTCTGGAGGTCAGCACAACAGCAGCTAAACAGGATGTTGATGCAGGATAGTCATTATCACTTGAAAAAAACCAAACAAACCCCAAAAAATGTTGCTGGTACCTTGGACTGCAAAAACAATGGCTTATGCCATTTTCAAAGCTGATGGGGGGAGCAGAAATACTAACAGCATGAACAAACAAAATTCTTAGCAGGCTAATAGCAGAGCAGGTAGATGAGTTGTTCCCTTCAGTCTGGAGGTCAGCACAACAGCAGCTAAACAGGATGTTGATGCAGGATAGTCATTATCACTTGAAAAAAACCAAACAAACCCCAAAAAATGTTGCTGGTACCTTGGTGCTTCGTTCCTCTGGCAGAAGAGAAATCCTTGTCCAAGATCTCGCCTTCTAGAGAGAACGGAACATTTGCAGAGGAAGGGGGGGAAGAAAGCAACGTAGCTGCGGAGATCGAGATGATCACTTTTTTGCTTTGTTTTGTTTGCTTCTCGGGATGTGCAGACTGCTCTTAATCGTGGTGTCCAGGACACCAACTCAGTGTTCATGGTGTCTGAGCTCGGGTGAAGAGACACTGGGCTTAACATTAAGTCAATGTTAACATTGACTCCACGCAGCTGTGTCAGTGCTGTACAAAGTAGTCTCCAGCGAAGAGCAGTTTATACAGTAACGCTGCTGCATGCACCTTTCAGCAGCTTTTAGTGGAAAAAGGATGTGTTCACATTCAGAAGTGGAGGGAGCAATGGGGAAACAAGAGCAACATCCTACAGTGACTGTGTGCAACACCCAGGCAGGAAGAATGACAGGAGACAATTTTCAGCACTAAAGGCTAAGAAGAAAATGTTAATAAGCTCAACGTTTTCTGAGCTTCTGTGGCAATTTTACACCCAGCTGCACTTGCAGCAGGTAAACTGCCATAAAAAAGAAATAATCCCTTGTCTTCCAAGCCTTGGCAATCCAAACTTGCTCTAAGGAAGAATACTTTGAGGGAATGAAGCTATTAAAAGGCAGGAAGCCTGGCTAGAGTGTCAAAATCTACATCCTGATTGCTAGGAAGATCTGACTGGAACAGCCGGTAAGAAACCTTCCATCTGAAACCCAGTATGAACTCAGTGTAGCAACAGGGTATGTTCATTGCACTAACCACTTCTTGTTTGTTTTCAAATGAAAACTGTGTTTCAGACAAGGATGTGAAAATAGGTTTTGTATCCAGACTGATCTTGGTAGGAAATGCATCTGTCAGGAGTTTTTCTTAATTCTCTTTACTCTTTGTCTTCTGGATTAAACTCTCTCATGCTTTGCTTTTCTTAGAAAGAAAAACATTTCGTCTTTCCTTCTCATATCTTCAATGTTCTTACTCTTTCTACATCTAATCGTCTTTATCACTTCTTTCAGTTCTTCTTCACATAATTCTTGCATTCATGTGTCAAACAGTTGATCAAGTCAGACTGTCCTGGATGGTTTCTGAGAGGAAGACGAGGACTGGAGTTCTGATAGCAGTAGTGTCCTCCTTGCTTGTGTGCCTAATTGTCTTGGAGGTTGAACTTCTCACCACGTGGAAACCAGTGATGCCAGGTTACATCTGAAATATGAGCTTGTACAAACTCATCAGTCCTAAAATGCTTTATTCAGAATATGTCTTTATTTAAGGATTTTGTCAGGATGGCAGTGCTCTGGTCCTACAGAGGCAAATTTGCTTTAGGAAGAATGTCTAGTCAGCACGTGAGGATGAGAGGAGCCTCTCTTGCTCCTCATACATCCTTCTTCCCTGAAATTGCCTTTATGAAAAATGCAGTACAATGCAAGGCTGGAAATACCCTGTGTCTGTAAGAAAGAAAACTGGCTTTTGCACATCAAGGTAAGGGAAAGAAGATGGCATGGAATAGCACCACCTGGTGACACCTTTCATGGTAGCTGCTGCTTGGCGGACTCCAGAACAAGCCCGAGCTTTTCTGTTCCATTACCAAAATATCTCAGACCCATTATATGAAGAGACTTGATTTCCCCATGCTGTTATTGGGAAATGGTAACTTCCTTTAGCAGCTCCACAAATCGCTTTCCTCTCTGCTCATTAGGGACAGTGGAGGTGGAAATGTCAACCAAACATTGGTTCCTGTGCAGCATTTCTCACAGCTTTCTTCTCTTACCTACCCCATACTATTACCATTCTGGATAATGCCTAGTTTTCCAACTTTTGTTTTCTTACTATGCAGACACCTGGCCAGGTGTAGAATATGTAAGCTAGAGTGGAAATAAGTAGGTTTGTGCTACTTATTTATGCAGTGGGGTGTTAAGATGTCAATTCGGCAGTTCTATTACTTTCTCATCATCTGTAATATATATTATCACAGCCTATAATTCAGCCCTGACCCCTGTCATTTAGGGTTGAACTTTATTAGCCGAGCTGTTGGCATGCTTATTTCCTAGTACACTTGATGGATTTCATAATCACCATGTAGCGTTCAAAGATTTTTAGTCAGTTATCAGCCGGCAAGAATTAACATAGCAGAGGCTATTATGAGCAAGCTGTTGCAGTTTGTCATCTTCAGCAGTGATGCGGTACAGACAAAAGTAGATGTTACCATTTCCAGAATTCAGAGACCTTTCTGTAGTCAGTTAATCTGGGAAGAGATCAATTTTGAAGCTTTCTGTATGATAGAAAGCAAAACCAGAAAGAGTTCAGCCTATATCTTAAGTGCATCCTATAAATGCATGCAGGTTTTTTCTCAGATATCTGATATTTTTTGAATAGCAGCAGCAAGAGAAAGAGGCGTAGGACTGAAACTCAAATGCACCAAGAGCTGCATGTTGTGAGCCCAGGACTGGAACACAACACTGATTCTGTTAATGAATGATAGTCATCTGTAGAGCTTATTCAAGGAGCTGTATACGGTTAGCTTCCGCTGCCTGCTCAAGCCAGCCAAATTTCTCTTGACTGAGTGAAGTAACGAGAACAATATTTGCGTTTGTGTCAGTTAATGCAGGTTAATTAGGTATCAAGATTGTAAATTAAATCTATGGAAAGCCTCAGTGATCCTTGCAAACTGCAATTATTGCAGGGATGCTGCAGACTTGCTCTTTTGCTGTTGTGAATGACTTCTACAGACTTGAGGTGGATTAGGGAATGTGCTCGGGGCAGATATTTTTTAGATCTTGCCTAGGGCTATGAAAAGAGGTGTGCGTTCCTATCTGCTGAGATTGTGTCCCAGACAGTTTTCAGAGCCACCCATTTCTTAGGACATGACTTCGTGAGTTCGGTAGATGTCAGATGGTATCCATGTAGAATTGCACTGGTGTTCAAAGCTTACGTGAATGTATTGCATTGCTAAAGTCTTGGTGTCTCCGATTTAAAATGTGTATTACTAATATGGAAAATGTGACTGATGGTGTTGCAACACCGAGGCACCAGGGGCCTGTATCACAAGCGGGAGTGGACAGGGATGTTGAACAAGTCGCCTTGTACATTGCTGCCTATTAATGTGTATAATATTTGTATGGGAGGGTACTGATGCAGTTCAATAATACCAATCTTTTTGGAATACAATATTAATAATAGATTCTCAATTCAAATGTCAAGTAACGTGACTAAATATGGAGAGTTTTCTGATGCATCCAGAAGATGAAGATATCTACAAATCTTTATTGTTATCACTTGATATATCAGCTCCCTCCACTGACATACAGCCTTTGTGCTCTCAGTGTTCATGCCTTATCCTGTAAGTTTCATATTAAGAGGTCTTAATTCTCAGCAGAGTCAAGAAAGGAATAATTCAAACTATAATTAGTTTCTATGAATCAAAGGCTCATTTGTGTTTGGAAGTGATTTGCAATGAGCCTGTTCTCAATCTCTTATGCCACTATTGAAGCAGCACAGAGTTCTCAGTAACTTTGTTCCCAAAATATGTGTGCTGTGCTCTCAGTATCAGGTACATCCATGGAACATTTTCAACCGCTTGCCCCAATAATCTCTAGTCAATTCACTATCTTTGTTGTTATTCTAATTATTGGTATTTTTTTCCTTGCTGCTCATTATTCTCTTTTTTTTTTAACTGATTAAGGAGAATAATTGGTCTTTCATGTCTATAGTAATTAGCTGTTCTAATAGTAGAGAAAGAATACAGTACAAGAAGGTTTTTACTGATAATACACACTACAGATACTGCTTGTAGATTACCAGACTGCGAGAGAGGAGTGATTTCCCTGTGGCTTCTGTGTGTTTGCCCTGTGCAGTGCTTACTGCTGCACGCTGATGTTCTTATGGTCCCCTACCAGATTGGTTCTTAAGAATGCAATAACAAAGCACGTTGAACGTTATCCTTCCTATACAATTTACACAGAGCATTGGACACTGTCCAAGGAGGTACACAGAGGAATTAGACCATCTTGATCCATCCTTAGGCAGAAGTTCCTCATCCCGCTCGTTGAGTCTCGGCTCGCTCTCATTCCTTAGGGGCTTTTTTGGCATTCCCTGTGCTGAGTATTGGTTGGTAGATGCACTTCAAAATTATTTTTCAAGACCTAGGTATTTCATAAATGAAAGAAATTAACTTGCGGGCCTTCAACATTGTAAAGCAAGTGAAAACCGCTAGCTTATCTGGCTTTTCTCTCTTCCCCTTATACCCCAGATAAACTGACCAACCATAGCACATGCGCTGTCAGGTAAGCGTAGGACCAAGCCTCTTCTCAAGACCAGATGTATCTTCTGCCTTTGCAGCCACTCAAGTCCATGCCAGTACCACAGCCCAAACTTGGGATTTCTCTGTGGGGGAGGCCCAAGCACACTGGCTGTGTGTCGCGTGCCCGCGCTCCCCTTTGCCATCGGGTGCGCGTGGGGCTGAGTGTGCTCCAGCCCCGATGCCAATGGACATCCTGAGCTTGGTGCTGCCTGAATACAACGTAGCTGACCCACAGGCAGAAATGTGGACACAAAGGTTTGGGTCAGAGTACGCTGCGCTCCTCTCTAGCATGAATTCAGAGGCTGGCAGAGCTTCCAGAAATTTTGTTCCTTTGGCCCCTCTGTGCAAATTCCCACAGAAGAGCTTGTATATTCCAAGTATGGGGGTGACGGTCTGTTGTTCATTTTTCGTGCCTTTTAGGAGCTAGTGGGCAAAATGAGTTACATGTATTAGTTACCAGCAGGTTAGATTCCTCCTGCCACCATTGACAGGCATCTGTGCTGGGTAGGAGCTGTAACTCTGCCACCAGTTAATTAAGATGCTTATCATTATGTGGGGGGGTTTGTCCTTTTCTCTGCTTTTCCCTGTCTCTTAATGTCAGTGTCAACCTTGTCTCCTCTCTTCCCAGGTGTGCCAATGCTGTTTGTTATCCTCTGGGGAACTGTCAAGTACCTTTATGAAGATGAGGGGTTGGTTTAGTTCTGATTTTTCTAGCTATCTCATTTGTGCTGTATGTGTGCACCGGCAGGTCGTTGTTTGCTTTCTGTTCAGCGTGGTTTGCTTTGGCAGTGTGCTGAAACCTCACCTAATTGCTTCTGTTTTGTCTGAAGGTCTTGCATAACATTTCAGAAAGGAGCATATGTTTCTTTCTGATCAGAATTTTCTGCATGTCTGAATGAATCTATCCTTTTTCAGGTCAAGGAAAGGTATGTTTTGTTTTTCTGTAGTTACCGTATCAACAGTAGAAGTCATTGTACCCAACCAAGACCACTTCTGATACTGTGCCTTTGGCAGTAGCCTTTACAGCTATGCTTCAGAGGAAGGCAAAAACCTCCCACAGGATTCTGCCTGTGACTTGTAGTGGTTAGCTTATACCTAGCAGCAGAGATGCGATTGCCTGTTCTTGTCTAAGCTTCCATTATTTAGATCTTCTTAAAATAAAGGCACGTTCTCTGTCTGCTTACGTTAGTCTTGCTGAAGTCAACTATACCACACATGAGACTGCTGCCAAACACAAAATACTTTTCGTCCACTTTTACCATAGTGGCTGTTCTGAAAAAACTGCCTTTATATATGCTTTATGTATAGTATTGTAGTTTGTTGTTTGTTTGGTTTTTTTGTAAACAAAAGGGAGGAAAGCAGCTTCCTCTTCATAGTGGCAGTGACTGCCTGGAAATATTTGGGTAGTGTACTTTTGTGATGAAATAAATAACTTTATGCTATTTCCTTTTTATTCTAAACGTACTATTTATTGGGTCTTCCTCTTAGTTTCCAAACAACCCAGCCAGCACTTTTGTACAGGGTCCTTTTGCTCCCCTCCCCCTTGCCCCCCAACGCAATTACTGCTGGAGAGATGCTGCAATGTGAAAAATCAGTGTAGTCAGAGCTACCCCCAGATCTTTTTCTAGTGTTCGTGAGCGTTAAGAACCAGCTTCTTTTTTTTTTTTAGTGGCTTTCATAGTACTGAACCAATTCAGTTAAACCTGCCTTTTTTGGCTTAAGCAGTGGTAGGATTTTGACTTCCCTTTTCAAGGTTGACTTGATCATATTCTGTAGCAAGACTGTGGCGATACCGATGTATTGCAAGTTTTGTTGAAATTATCAGAATAGGTATAGGGAACATGCGGTCCCCGAACAGGCGATGTTCCATGGACATACCTTCCTATTGATGTAGAAAATGTATTCAAAGTGTTCATGCCGAGCCTCCTACATTATGCGGTGCTCAGAGCTGATTTATGTTTTCTATTAAGGAAAACTGTCACTCATTGCCTTCAGCGGACCTTAAAAGGGGCAATTTTGCACCTTATTGAATTTTCTAAATCTTGTATAAATATTTGTAAAATACAGCAATAAATATCCCCGTGCAGCAGCTTCTCTGAAAGGCAGCATTTCTGTGCCTTGGGCGGGCATTTGCTGGAGCAGCCAGGGATATCTTTCATGCAGTTCGCCGCAGCGCTGTCACCATGGATGTGCAGCGGGCTGTAAATTTCATTTGTGACTTAACTACTTCCCTGGCTATGAGGAATAACTGGAAGTAAACGTGGTCAGGACTGGGAATTTGAGGCAGTCCTGTGAACGTAGCCATTTGAATGAAGGACTCGAGCCTGCAAACCTTACTTGCTGGCTGGCTCCTCCTTTCCTTACATGTGCAAGTGCTAAACTCCTGTGGAAGGCAGTTGCTGTTTCAAAAACCAAACTGTTTAAAAAGACTTTGTCTAGATTATAAATAAAATTAAAGGCAAACTGTGCTGCTTGGCTGTTAGACCGTGCCTAAAGAGCTGATGCTTACACATCTCTCTTTCTATCTGCAATTAATTACGGGAGCAAGGCAGCTAGCCTACAATCTTTTTCAAAAACAGTGCCATTCAGCTGTATCTCTTTCAAGGTAAAAATTCTGTATCTTCATTTTTTAGAAAAAGAATGCCAGATTGGTAAGCAAAGGCAGAAACTTCCCAGTAGCATTTGTTTCACTGGACCAATTCTCCATTCATGGCTCTGAGGCTATTAGTTGCCAAGCATCTTCTGAGAGGTGCTGAGCAAACTGCAGGGATAGATCCCAAACACAATAGGTGTTGGTGTATTTATCAGCGTGGCAATCCCAGAAAGCACAAATGGACAAGAAATCACGTACAGATCTATCAATCTTATTTTCTGGACGCTTTAATAGCTGTGACACTTTAATTGGGCTGTAATGGTGTTTTTATTGCACATATTTGTATAAATTTAGAAGTAGCTAAAACTGCTCTGTGCCACAAGCAGCAAATTAATACACACAGCAATGTACCAGAGTTAATGTAAAGAATAATTTCTCAGCCTCTGTCATTATCAGGAAATTTTAAAATTGCCTCTGCTTCCACTGCAGCTAGTCAGAAAATTAGAAGTCCACTTCCAGCCATGCCTATTATCCTGCCAGTCTTGAGGGGT
Source organism: Phaethon lepturus (assembly GCF_000687285.1). Lineage (NCBI taxonomy): Eukaryota > Metazoa > Chordata > Aves > Phaethontiformes > Phaethontidae > Phaethon > Phaethon lepturus. Next base: position 11,040 of record NW_010566529.1, read on the forward strand.
TCATATGAAATTAATTTTAAAGGTTCTGTGAAGCTGTCTCCCAGTCACACACACCAATTAAGAAGTTCTTCTGTTACTCAGATTCCAGCTCAGGTACGCTGACTACACACGATACGTACACCTTTTTCCTCCAGTACCTAAAATACAATTGAATTGTACGTTGTGGAGCTGTGTATGTTTTGGTGGATGAGATTTTGGAGCTGAAGAGAAACTTGTTTTGTGAAGGAACCTATGTTTTCTGTAGCGCCTTTTCATAGTTTGTTTCACAGCCTGTGTAGCTCAGACACGTGCTGGCTTTCCTCATGACTCTTGCTTTTGAGTAATGCTGAGCAATGTGGGAGGAAGCTAACAAAGTTATTTCATGGAAATATTAAGAATGCCGTCGCTGCAGCAACAAGTGATGTGGTACGTGAAGATTTCCTCAACACCTGGGCTGTTGTGCACACAAGTGGCCCATCACACAGTCACGGTGGCTGGCTGTGGCCAGGGTGGGACTCAAAAGATCTAGCTCTGTACAAACCCTGCAGTGTAAAGTTCACTTCAAACCAGTGATCCCAAACGGTGGCTTTCAGGTATCACATTTCTTGTGATTGTTCTCCAATATTGCCCAAGGATGCAGGAATTTAAAAAGCAAAAATTAGGCTTATGGGGAGAATGAAGTATTATATTTCCTCCAGCATGTTACTTGCTTGGCAGGAGGCTCAGCCCACAAAAGTTGGTAACTATTGCCCCCATCTTTGATTTTGCTTGCTTATAACTTAAAATTTCTTTTGGGCCTGAAATCTGTATCTATACACTGAAGGAACTGGAGTTTGCTGCCTTAATTGCTTCCTCCTGGTTGAAATTGGTAGGCCCTTTTTGAAAATAAGGGCAAATAAAATAGGTGAGTGACCTAAGTATTGATAGGAGAGAAGTGATGGTAGGTAATGTGATAAAGAACTAACAAACAGTTAAATAATAAGATGATGCTGGAGACAGAAGAATAATAAAAAACTGCAGAAATAGTAGGATGGGAGCTGTGCAGGAAAGGTCTGACTCACAGATTTTTCCCTCTCTCCTCCTCTTATCCCCATGACAAATTTGACCTTGGTTTTAACGGAGTAAATCTTCACAATTAACTGATGATCATTCCTAGCAAATTGTGGAGGCCATCTAGCCATTAGTGGGCAAGAAAGGCAGGTGAGTAGCATCCAGTTGGATTATGACAGCTGCAATAGTACAAAGCATTCAGTGTTTGCAAGAAGCAATTGTACCTGTTTCCATGTCGGCATGATGTGCTTTCCTGGTATCTAGTCTTCAATATTGTTTCCTATCTGCATGGCTACCACAGAATGAAAAGCAGGAGACTTTAGTAACAGACTGAAACTTTTTCTTCTTGCATTCTTCTTTTTGCCATCTGCCTAGCTGCTGGACCAGAAACTATAACATGAATTACTGGCTGATCATCAGACTGCCCATCCTCATCGCTATCGGGGTGAGTATGGGGCACGTGCAGCGAGCGGGCGGATTTCCACAAGAAAGAGGACATGATACGGTACAAAGAGCAGATGCGTGCATGGCTGTTGTGCCCGTCCAAAGGGTAATAACCTTTCAGGGTATTGACATTTTAATTCGCAAATGTGATTTTATGAAACCAAATTGGTTTCTGTCACTGGAATTCCCAACGAGCGTTTTATTTAATTTGGCCACATGCTGTCATGTTGTAGTGGCAGCACACGATAACAAAAGAGCATGCCACAGCAATCCAATTAACTCCCCGGTGCGGGGAAGGCTGTGGCAGGTAGTACAGGGAGGCAGGAGATAACATTCCAGGTACCGGGCTACAGACGGTGGGGTATTTTGCAGAAATGCCACATGCTGCAGCCACAATACTGTGGCAGTCTCAGACCCCCAGAAAAGGCAAATGGGGCAGCCCCCGCCTTACTGTGTCTCACTCCCCGGGGATGTAGGCAAGCTCCCCTGCCTTTAGTGAACTGTCTGCATTTTCAGGGGTGACTTGTGCATTCACAGAGGATGTAGTTAGAGCACAATTCCTTAGCAAGGAGTGGAATTCTGCGGCAAATTCTGCAGCCGCAGAGTAGCAGGAGGCACGGGCACGTACACATGCGTACACAAACCAGCTTTTTTGAACACTTACACACATGCGCTTCTGGATGACAATAGAAATCCTTCTTTTATTTCTCCAGGTAAATTTCCTGATCTTTATCAGAGTTATATGCATCATCATCTCCAAACTACAGGCTAATTTGATGTGCAAAACTGACATAAAATGCAGGTATGTCATGTGGTGGTCTGACGCTTTTTGTGCCTCTCAAAATGGAAGTAGACAAAAAGGTACATGAAAAGGAGTGGGTTGACAAAGGTGGTGAAAGATCACAGGCCCCGAGTAATGCAGAGGTGGGGGTGTCGCACATGGGTATGACTGCTTGGACAGTCAGTCCCCAGAGCATCCTCCTGGTGAAACCAGGGCAGTGGTTACACCTGTGCTGTAGAAAAACAGAAGGCTTGATCTCAGAGTTTGTCACTTTAGAGTGTTCCATAATACCGGAAGAATATTAACTAAGCAGGTATTTTTTTTAAATGCTTCCAGCATATGCCGGTATTTCACGTAATTTGGAAAAAAAAATGAGTCATAGAAATAAAAGCTTTAACTACAGTGAAGATCAACACGGGGGTCATTTTGAGTATTGTTCCTTGGTCTTCCTGTCAATTATTATTAAAACTTTCAATCTTGAATGCATATGATGTTTTAAGAGAGATGTCAGATTTATCACAGAAGTGTTCAATTTTTATTTTTCAGGCTTCACCCTGTCCATGTGTGTATTATTGCTGTTAACTAATCACGTTGCTGAGATTCATGGTCACATCCTTCATTTCTGCATCTTGGAGAATATTTCTGTATTGCAGTCTGAAAAATAATGTAGAAATAACAAGTTAGCAACAGAGTGAATTAACCAGTGTGCAGCTACATGCTGTGGTAGCCAGGCTGCTACTGATGGTTGACTTGGCTAGTTTGAAGTTGGATATTTTACTGCTGCAGCCTTCTAAGCTAGACACAGAATGTATTTTGGTGTATTCTCATCAGAACATAGAGTTGCCGTGTATGTTATCTACCTTCTTTACTTAATGTGAAATTTTTGAAATCCTAATGTGTGTTTATAGCTCAAAGCAGAGAAAAGGACTCCTTTTAGTGAGCTGTGGGCTTTGCTTTCATCCCTACTGTTGTTTTGAATAGATGTGACCTTTATTTGCCAGGGTAAAATTTGCAGGGGTGGAAAGCAGGGATTTTCCAGTTCTGATGGCTTGAAGCCATTTAAGTCTGACTGTAAATTTACCCTGTCAAGGGAGAAAGCCCTTGTGCTCATGACTTCTGCATACAGCAGGAAAGTTTCATGCAGCTGAGCCATTTTTCAGAGGTGCATGTTCATTCATTTCTTCATGTTGCATGTTCAATAATCTGCTGCGTAAACAGAAAGGCTTCATCGGGAAAGGATTTACCCAGCAACAGAGCCTTCTTCATTGATAAAGACGATAGTCTTGGTGGTCCTTCTGGAGGTTGGTTGGTTAAAGCTTCCCCCAGAAGCTTTGAGGAATAGCTTTACCCAAAAGAGTTCAGTTCATTGGTGTGCCTCTGATGATAACAAGAACAGCAACCAGAGATTCCTGAATCAGAATTTTTTTTCTCCCCTTCTATTTTCTGCTCAAAAACATTAGAAAAGATTTTGGGTGGAGAGAAGACAGAACTGCCATGATGGAATGTGTTCTTTTAAGCAAGGACCAGTCTAGGTGCCCTAAAAGGTCACTAGTTTAGATATGTTTGTGTATGGAAAGGAGAAAAGTGTTTTGTTCTCAGGCCAATCTTTCCTCTGCCTCTCTCCTGTTGCCCATTCAGTTGATGAAGAGAGAGAGCTTACTTTTCAGTATGGCAGCAAATACCTTTGCAGAAGGACTGGAATTGTGGAGAAACTTCTCCCCTTGGTCAAGGAAAGGATTTTCTTTAGGGAGGTCTTAATTACCCAGGAAGCCTTTTCACAGGACTTTGTATGGCTTCCTGTTTAATGTAGAACTCTCCAAGTATCCCACTCAGAACAGTTAGTGCTCATTAAATAAACTAGGGGTTTGCTGTACACCTACACAACCAGCATCAGCCTTGTGCTTCTACCTCTGTCTCAGGCAGGTGGTGGTGGAGCAGAGCCTCCATCACAAGCCTTGCTGGTAAGCTGCTCATTTAAACAAGCCCTCTATGCCCCAGTGCAATGGTCTGCCTAGGTCCCCTAGAGCTCTGCATTC
>NW_010566529.1:15360-22585 GCF_000687285.1 Phaethon lepturus
ATTTCAATAGTTGCTTTGATTTACCATCTCTCGATCCTTTTGTACCAAAGACATTGGCAGGCCGGTGGATGGGCTGACAAGAGCCTTGCACTTGGTATGTAGTAACTCCATGCAGCAGTACAGGATGTGCACTGGCTGGGGAGGAGGCAACTTTACAGGAGACCCAGGGATACTGGAGGACAACAGGCTGTACACAATTCAGCAGCGTGCCCTTGTGATAGAATGGGCTGACTGCATGCTGGGCAGCACGGATGTGAGCTTAGGCAGAAGGTCAAGGGAAGTGCTGAAGTGGCCCTCCATTCAGCACTTGTGAGACTGCTTCTGGTGTCCAGCTTGGGGCTTCCCAGTACAAGACATCATGTCCTGTCCCTCTAACCCCATGGGACTTGCATCAGTTTTGCCCTAAGCTAGTTCAGGGTTTCACCTGAACCAGGTGACATAGAAAGAGGTTCTGAAAACTAGGTTTATTTGGTCTGGAGAACAGAAGACTAGGCAAGGATTTCATTGCAGTCTTCAGCTGCCTAATGGTGGTTATACAGGAGATGGATCTGGAGTCTTTTCAGAGGTGCACAATTAAAGGACAAGGGGCAGAGGTCACAAGTTAAAGAGAAATTCCAATTGCGGGGGGACAATGAGAGTGGTCTGATGCTGGAAGAGAGGCCCAGAGGGGCTGTGGAGGACCTTGGCGGTATTCAAAACTTGGCTGGACACAGCCCTCAGTAAGCTGCTGTGAATTGGAGTCAGACCAGAGACTTTCAGAGGTCCCTTGCAACCTGAACGATTACATGATTCCGAATAGCAGCAAACAGCCCTAAGGGCACACCAGATCTACTAAGTACTGACAGACCTGCTAGTTGAGTGATTTTTCTATCTACTGAATTGTCTCAAGACAGGTCATTGTGAGGTGTTGACAGGTTCTGTGGCCCAGGATAGCCCTATAAACTCCTGTGTGAGGCTCAGGCATCTTTCATTATCCTGTTGGGTCGCTAGCATGTGTGTCTGTCAGAAGAGAGTTAGGGACCATTCTTGTGAATGTTCTGCTGTGGTTGTATCCCTGAGCATTGCCCTCACTGGTGAAAAATGTTTTATTTCAGGTTGGTTTGTCTTTTTTCCTTTGCTAGCTGTGTCTTTGAACTTGCTGTTTAAATCATGGTGTCATCACTCACTTTAAGACAGTTTAACTGCTTTTACAAAGTGTTCTGCAGTTACGGTTAGTTACAATGTTTTGAAGATTTAACAGACCGCAGAGGTGGGAAGGAACACCAAGTACTCCTCCCTTTGCCAAGATATTTGTAAAAGATTCCAGTCATTGATAGATTGTTTTTTTCCGGACATCGACAAGGTAGTTTTAGTCATCTTTCCCACTTGTTAGTGGGGAAAAGGATACACAAGATGACATCTCGGGTACAAGAAAGCACGTGACCTGCTCCTGAGATTGGAAGACGACTTTTCAGGTGGCTTGCAGCCAGGAGCTGAACACAGAGCTTTCCTCACAGCAGCAAGTGGTCTGCAGTGGAGCGGCAGGGACAGTTAAAACATGTTGAAACCTACTAAGGTTATTTTGAGTATTACTTTTTTCTGCAGCTCGTGGAGAAGGACCCTGCGACGTAAAGTGGTGCAGTGACTTACCGAAGGTGATAGTATCAGAAGCAGAATGTAGAAACAGTGACTGCCTGTGATCACTGGGATCAACAATGATCTACTCAGTGGCATTGTTGTTTTTTGCTTTCTTTGTCATCTTAGGCTGGCCAAGTCTACGTTGACTCTGATCCCGCTGCTGGGGACCCATGAAGTCATCTTTGCCTTTATTACCGATGAGCATGCCAGAGGGATGCTGCGCTTTGTGAAGCTTTTTACTGAACTCTCCTTTGCTTCTTTTCAGGTAGCACTCACACTGTGCCCATATAGATGAGAGATTTTTTTAACTGCTGTTTGGGGACCTGCTTTGTGTCTCATTCATTGCATGTTCCCTGTTCTTTACATTTCTCAATTTAGCACAGGATATTACAGGATTATGATAGTGGAAGGGAAAGTATGAGGACTAATTTTGATGGCAAACTTAAATGTTAGTGTCGCATACTCTTATTTTCAACATCTTAAATTTACCACAACAAATTGGTATTCCTATCAATGTATTAATATCTACTTCCTATGGGGTACCTGAAGGCAATAATAATACTATCTGTGATTTTCTGTAATTATATAATGGTATTGCTGAAAGCAAATTTTGTGCTTTCTCCGGTGTTTTTGATGCTCCTTGGAAAATCTGTGCTGTGAGAGGTAGCTGTCTACAGCTGTAACTGCATGTGAGGAAGATGTAGGTTTACTGTGATTTTTTTATTCAGCTGTTGCCTTAGGTGAGGACGTTTCAAGAGAGTCTCCTTGTCTAAGGGAATCATTATTCTTCTGGTTTCCCTGTTCACCCACTCATTCCCTGTTTATCAAGTACAGAGTTGTATTTAAGATCACTGTGAGTTGTTCACTTATGAAGTGTTTATAATTAGAAACCAGGTAAGGAAAAAGAAGGGGAAAGGAATCTTTAGGAAAAAAAACCCAAGTTGAAGAAAACAGTAACTCCTTTTTCCTAAGTTCATGTGCTTTGAGGCAGTTTGGTCAAACCTCTGCTCGCCATCAGAGCTCTTGGGAATCACAGGTTGTCTCCACCTTGTTTTTCTCTCACCATGGCACATGCCAGTGTGGAGTCTCTATCCCTCTGCAAGTTTGTTTGGCAAAGCCGGGGAACAGCTCTGCTCACTTCTCTTCTGTGTTTTGTTGATTTCAGGGGCTGATGGTTGCAATTCTCTACTGCTTCATCAATAATGAGGTAAGAGAGACACTAGTTGTTCCGATTTGCCTTATCAGCATCCACTATAGGAAAAGGAGATTGAAAATGGTCTCGAACTGCTAAATTGTCCTTGTTCGGGACTTTTACTTTTTTTTATACAGACCCTCCTCTACAGCTGCACAGGATAACTCTTCAGACAAATGTTATTGGAAGGAATTCAGGCAGTATAATTCAGGGACGCTATTTGTAGACATAAAATCTTGCAAGTTGTCTTGCTCACAGTTGTATAGTTTGCACTGCTGGAGCTTTTCTTTTATTAGGAATTATTGCTGCTGCTCTTAATCTGTCTCATAGTGCTTCTTATTTGCTTGTTTTGGTGAATGTGGGAGTGGAGCCTGTTTTATTCTGAGAACTCTGCTCAGCTGGCTGGTGAGGTTAGTGTCCTGTTGGCTAATGCTTGAACGGTTTAGTTTCATTTGGTTTCCCTGCGGCCCAGCTATTTGAAGACATCATCGTGCTCTCATTCAAACTGAACTTTCATGGAGTGCTGAGCATTCCCACAGGCCCAGAAGAAATGTAGCCAGGCCTTTCAGTTAATTGATTGCAAGTACCATCTTCTATGGCTTCTGCTGAATCCCAGACCTGTTGGGGGAAGAGTACTGTTCTGGTTTTGTATTGCAGAAATCTTTAATGTTACCTTCTAAGTAATTATTATTATACATTCATTCAGCAGCCAGGGAATCAAATGCTACTAATTTGGCAGCACATTATTAAGTTTAATACACATCAATGTGTTTTACACTAATGCTAGAACTACTTTTAGACATGACATGGTAATTCAAGATCACCTATTGAGAGATAGGCCTCATCGAGTAATTGGAATCAATGGAAAAATACTCTACTTGTGGCTTTATGGCCAGGCTGGAGTCCACAGAAAAGCAGCAGGCATCCTGAATTAAGCCCTGCAGGAGACTGTTCACATTTGTAGCTTGTGGGTAAGATTTTGTTTAAGTGAATGTGCTAATTGCACTGCTTACAAAAGCCAGAGGTGGGTAGCAGCAGGCTTTGCTGAAGTATGAATTCAAGAATATTTGTTTCAAATCCCTTGTACAGCTTTACAGGTCTGAAATGCAGCATTGTCTGCTGATGCATCATGTATTTCTTCTGATTCACTTTGGCCTTTGGTCATACATCCCCTGTGCAGCTGCAGCCAGGCCTCTCATGAGTAATGCCCAATATTTTCCTCCATGTGATACAAGGGCAAAAAGTTACATGATAGCCCAAACTTTATTACAAACCCTGAAATAGGTAGCCTTGTTTCATTCTATCATTCAGATACATCCCTAAGACGTTATCTCTAATATAGTCTTTTGTTCAGGTCTTCCCACTCGCATCATCTCAATCTTGCAGGCTATTTGTATCATAGCTCTAGGATACAGCCTGTTGTCTCCGGCCAGATTGAAGACTCATTTTCTCCCTTTGACTGACTCTAAGATACCCATTTCTACTGCTCATTGACCTATTCTGTCAGTAAGTACATTCATGCTTTCTTTCAGGATCTGCCTGTAAATGTCTGTAACTGCTTTTTCCCAGTGCTGCCTATTAAAACAGCTGTGTTGCATGCCCACAAAACGTACCAAGTACTGGGGTAGTATACAGTCAATTTGTCTCCTGCAGACAGTATGGTCCTTGCATTTCACTGTTCCCTTTTCTGTCTTTATCAGGCTGTTCTCCCCAACTCTTCCATGCCAACCTATCTCAGATACACTGTTTTTTCCTGGTGTCTTTGTGCACCTTTTGACACAACGATCCACAGTTATCATGGTAAAATAGAAGCTTCTATCTCGGCATCTTTTCTTCTGTCCAGTTTTGTTGTTATACCAGAGGGACAGATTCCGTTGTCAGAAACGCAGAGATGCATCTGGTTCCCACCAGGACAGTATTCAGTACAAGGGCTGTAGCCCAGAGCAGACAAGCACTGCAAGAGGTAACCACCAAAGGAAGATGACAATTGGTTATGTAAAACTTTGCTCCTTTTTTTAGGGCTGCCTCTCAGATTCAGTATTTTGTAATGAACAAGCAGAGAAGACAGATATACAAGAGATGGTTCCCTAGGAAGTTTCCCTCAGAGTATGAAGGTTTAGCAGCCTGGGTACGATGACAAGCTGGCACTGGAGCTGCCATCAACCCATTTAGTCTCTTGGCGGTCAGTACCAGACCTTAAGAGGAAACAAAAAGGAACTCTCCAGAGAAGGCTCACTTGAGCGACCCACCTATAGTGAACTTACTTCCAGGCTGAAGTGTACACCATAATGAATTGATAACTGTAGTTGCACTCCTGCCTTTTTCTAAATAGAGTGAAAAATGTTCAATTTTATGTCCTCTGCCTTATGTGTTAAAAGCTAATGGAGGTTCTTACTTCAGTCGAGTGGCAAGAATTTTGTGGAACAGGAAGATCTAAATTCTGATTTTTCTTAGCAGTTACAAGACCCTGGATAAATTTCCAAATTAGTACATAGGTTACACTGTTTAACCCAGAACTTGTGACTGGATGAGCATATTTTGTAACTTCAAAAAAAAAAAAAGCTAGTGTCTGGAAGGAGATATTGTAATTATTATTTAAAAAGCAGAGGGGAGTACAGTCTTTAACATGCTTCATTGCTGGCTTCTCAATTCTGAATAAAACTTAATTTTTATATGGAATAAAAAAGGTAAATATTCAAAGAACAAAAATAATGCGAAATATGGTATTTTTTTAAATCAAAACAGAAGTTAAAACACAACTCTTAAGAATACCTGTGGTGACAGTATTGAGCAGGAAGCCAGTCTTTTCAGTCATTTCATGGCGATAAGCAAAATCAACTTAATTGTTAGTACTGGTAAGGCATAGAGTACATTCAGTATTGCAGCTGAATACAATTTAGAATAAAATAATGAAGATAAAATTTCCTGGTGCATAAAAGAGCTTTATTTCTACAAGTAAAAGTGAATGCTGTCATTATTTTAAATATGGAATACCCTACAATGGACTAATGAGATAATTGGATAATTTGAAGCAATAATATTGCAGGTTTAAAGCATTGCCAGCTTTTCTCAGTAGTATGGTATCTTTATTTTTTTCCTTGCTCTTTTCTAACAGAGTCATTTAAAGATCTGATTAGTACTACTTTTATTCCTTCTGTTTCCTTCTTCGCTTCTGTTAGGTTCAGATGGAGTTTAGGAAGAGCTGGGAGCGCTGGAGATTGGAACATTTGTATGTCCAGAGAGACAGCAGTATGAAACCTCTGAAGTGTCCAGCCAACAGCATCAGCAGTGGAGGCACAGTAGGCAGTAGTGTCTACGCTGCCACTTGTCAGGCCACATTCAGCTAAGAATTCTGCAGGGGAATCAGACCGAGAACAATGAACTCTGTAATATACCTGAAAACCCTTAAGTACCCAAGCAAGTGGCTTAAGTATGCCATCTCCAGCAAGAAACTTAAGCATATGTTGCTCATTGCCTGCAGGCTGTTGGACAAAGGTTTCTAGGGAAAGCAATCTGTTAATGTAATCAACACATCAGAGAAAAAATTGATCACATCTAAAGTAAGTTAGAACAGTTTTTTCCTATTTGCACACAAGGCCTCCAGGTGTCCAAAACAAGCATAGCATTGATCCAGTCTGAAACCACAGGGTCAATGGCTTATTACTGTTGAGTGGGAGAGCTGAGTGATCGAATGATTAAATTACAAGGATACAGAATATGATTATTGCCAAAAATACATTTAGACTTTTATGGGGATAGGGTAAGGTGCCATCAACAGTTTTAGAAAAAAAGAACTTAATGGGACACAACCTGCGTTTTAGGGAAGAATCAGTTTTGTAGTAAGAGTTTCCAAAAGCTGAAGTGGAAAATATGCTTACCTGTTTTCTGGGTAGGTGAAGAACAGCATTCTGAAGGTCTATCAATACAGCAGGTAGTATGGTGTACATTTCTGAATGCTCTCTTTAAGCTTCGCTTGGGGGGGGGAGGGGAAAGAAACCAAACCCAGTATCTGGTAGGGGCCTCTTCTACTATTAATAAGTGAGTGTTATCTCTATTGATATGGATGGAAATTCCCCCTGAATGCACAGCCATTCCGTTTTTATATGGTACTCTGGCTCTCCAGTTGGCACATGGGTGTTACCAGGGACAAGATAATGACTTGTGGTTTAAGAGGACATTTTCTTTCTAAGCTATACTCTGCTTCTTGTGGGTTCAAACACACAGAAGTCAGCTTGTGGCCACAGCTGGTCTTACCAGACTTCACCTACTTGAGGAAGACTAGTAGTTCACAGTGTGGGCTCACTTTTGTTTCTCCTCCAGCCTTGTTCATTTCCTCCAGACAGGAGATACCCGCAGGGTGCTGCCCTCACGGTGGCGGGAAGGCGGCTTTTGAGCAGGCTGCCGGGTCCGCACCGC
>NW_010566529.1:22616-26035 GCF_000687285.1 Phaethon lepturus
CGGGGCGGGCTGCCCTCCTCTTCCTCCTTCTCCACAGCCGGCCTGTCGTCAGCGGGATTAAAAAAAAAAAATCTCCCCTAAAACACTATTCTAAAACTCAACGAGCTTTTTTATCTGTTTAAAACTGCGAGGGCTCTTGCAGTGAGTGCATCCACACTGCTAATTATGTTATGCTCCCTGATGTTTACAAGAGTTGCTGGAGAAAAACAGAGGTACCTTTACAAGCAGGATACGATCCATTGCATCACTTAATAACAAGCTGTATGTATCTTTACTCAGCTGTTACTCGGGCTCCCTTTACAACAAAGAGGCAAAGTGACAAAGACTAGCTCTGCGAATATCCCCCATAGACTTCTTGTAATGAGCAACTTCCATGGTGAAGCAGTTAGACTACTCAGCAGAGAGAAAAAAACCACGATTTTCAAGTCTCTCTTTGCACTTGCATTCACAGCCCCGATTACCAAGAAAGTGGACTGGATATTCTGGGATGTAATTCAGCATCTTTCCTGCCTGAAGCTAGATTGCTTTGCATGGGATTATTTAATCATTGTATTAGAATCCAAATTGCCAACAAGGTGGATTAGTTTTGCAATTATCAGGTTAGAATTGAATTAGAGAGATGGGTTACCTTCTGCTATAATGCTTGTAATTGAGCTCTGGGGAGGGGCGGGGGAAGTCAGACATGTTTGTAGAAATCCACCACAGTTCTCAGGCTGGTTTATGTATGTTTAGCATGCTGGCTTTTACACAGGCCATTTCCAGGCCTTCCCATCCTAACATTGGTTGCAGGGCTGACCTTGGAATGGAGACCTCAGGTTCTTGTGTAAATTTAATAACTAGCTTCTATGTTGTGTGACCATCAATACAATACCCGACTACTACATGCGTATGTTAATTGCCATCCTGCAATTTAATTAATTAGCTTCCTGTACGTAGAAAATATGCTTGATGCTATTTAACATCTACCCTTAAGTGCTTTGAACAGGAAAAGACTGATAAAGTTAGTCACTGGTAGGTGAAAAGGCAGTACGATGACAGACGAAATCTGTACGATAATGCACACTGGAGGGAATAATCTCACTCATTAATATTCCAAGAGTGGGTGCTAGTTTTCCAGGGCCCTGCTTAGTTGTGTGCAAACCTGGGAAAAAAGTTTCTGCTGCTTGCACAGCTGTTAGCAAGATGATAGTTTTGCTGTGACAATAGGAAGTTATAGAAGTATTTTAACTATTATGCTGGAAAAAGTATACATAACAAATGAAAGAGAACAGACATAATAGTAGAGAGTATTTACACATGTGGTAACAAACCTGTACTTAGTTGCTGTCACAAGATTCTTTAAACAGTTTGAGTTACTAGGCTCTTCTTGCCCCTCCTAGCCACTTAAGAACTGAGAGCTTTGGGCCCATAAAATAGAATAGCTCCAGCACCAGATGTCAAACTTAACTAACGTCTGCCTTGGTAGAATCCAAGAGAAAAATACGATGACAAAGTGAGATCTTAGCCAAGCAGAGGGTTGTGGTGGAATTTTTTTTTTCCCCTCTCTGATTAAGATCTCACTTCTTCAAACCTTTTAAATCCCCTCTAAGTACTGAGGGAACAACTTGGTGAAAGTAACTGCCACCAAAGCAGAATTACAATAATAGTGTATTTTGAGAAATACTTTCAGCAAGGCCTAAACACCAATTTTTCCATCATACTTTATCTACTTCAGCAAAATCTTTCATAAGCCTTTGTTCTTATTCATGCCATCTCTATTTCAGAATTTATAATGTGCATTTATTTGAGTAGCGTGAAATAAGCAAAGCAACACAAAGCACTGGAACAGATGACGTGTGTGAATTTTTATTTCTTGTGCCTTTCAGCTTCATGCTCACTTATTGTGGCAACTTGTTTCATGAAGCATTAAATAGCAGAGTCTATAAATTCACCTGGACATAATATAACTCAAGTTTATGGCAAATGCAAACTTTATTTCCAGCATTGCTGCTATAAAGTTCAATAATTTCATGGATGTTACCTTATATTTAATATTTATTTGCATGTATTTCCTTGTTTTAAAAAACACCCACATAATCTAACTGTACAAGATGTTGGATTATCAACTTCCCATAAATTAAATTACACTTATGTTTGTTTTTATCCTCGTAAATAAAGCTTCAACTCACAAAATTCTGCCACTTTTAAGTATCACCTGACTACTTTTTTACTCTGTAATTAGAACACTTTCTAAGAATGGAAAGACTCAACAGTTCATGGTTCTCCCAAAGAAACAAAGCTTTATATTTGCAATTCTAGGTCTATTACAAAGAGGCCTGTGAATGTGCAGACTATGTTAATCAAAACCAAAAGGCAGCATGTTATTTGTAGAGTCAGAAAGAATCAGTAAGAAGAGTGAGAATGCTTGAGGGTTTTTTACCAGAGAATGGTGGAATATGTGCAAATCCAAAAATTCTGTGCTTGGCTTTAAGTAGCAGCTATTTGGAATTTATACAACAGATCAATATATGAGCTAAGAGAGCACTGTGGCGAGCTGAAAGATGCTCACCAGTGTTAAACATAATACCTGTGCTTTAATCTATTATTTTCTTTCCAGTCCAATTAAATTCAAACCAAGACTCTCTTTTGTTTCCTTAACCAATGATGAAACTTGCAGTAAGTCAAGCCTGAAAGCTGTAACTGCTAACTTGGAAAAGGCCTTGGATACAGGATTTGAAAATTTTGACTTGTGTGACTTTTTTTACCAGTTTGTGACTTTCCAACTCAGTCCTTATAGACACCAGTTCTATGAGCTGCTCTTCACTATGATATAGCATTAAAGATTTGTTTTAATGCAATGATTTATATGCTAAAAATACTGGTATCTCTTGATAGTACTGTAGGATAATGTTGAGAAGCATCATCAGCCATGCTGTGCTAAAAGGACTAGGTAAATCCACTTCCATCTGCGTGCCTCTTACGTTTCCATGTCTGCTATACCCTCACCTGAATTTTCTTCCAAATGATCGTTAAAGACAGATATATATTACCTACCAGGTAATAAGACATTTTGCTTACATTACAAATGATGAAGGCTGTAATATGAAGCAAACGGGACACGTGCATTAAAAGCAAATGTTTGTGTTGGATGAAATTCACTAGCTGCCACCCTGACAGCCACAGCTGTGACACGGCCGTGCCCCTCGGTGCCGCTGCAACACGGGTGACACCAGCTGCCCGTGGGTTTGCTTGCAGCCGCCCGGCCCCCCAGGAGACGAGACCAGAGCGCACGCTTTGCTACGGCTTTATTCGGCACCGGCCCGCGCCGGAGGAAACCAGGTGTAAGGCGCAAGCGGCGTTTTGCATAGAAATAACCTCCTTTTCCTCCTCCCCCAGCCCTTCCTCGCGTCCGTGGTCCGGAGGGGCGGAGGTAGCGGGGG
>NW_010566530.1:0-11208 GCF_000687285.1 Phaethon lepturus
CACCGCTTCCACCCCGAGACTCTGTATTTACTAGCGAGGCCGCTCGCGGGCTGGGATCTGACGGTGTCTTTTGTAAATCGGGGTTTGGAAAGGAAACCAACGGGCTTCGCTGGATGCCCATGAATTGATCCAGGTGCTTGTGTCTAATGCAGACAGTAGCTCATTCATGAGCGTAACCCAAAGAGGATGTAGTCGGTTGTATCTTTTTTTTTTTTAACTGAAAAAAAGTATTTCTGTAAGTGATGTAAAAATGGCTTTATGTTAAAAAAAAATCAAGCAGGTGTTGTGTTAAAATGTGAAATGTTTTTACAGTTTCACAGAATTTCTGGGTTTTTTTCCTCTGTATTATCATTTCCCACAAAAGCAAATGGATTGAAGACACCAAGCAAACGGCTGATTGTAATAGACTTTAAGGTGCCTGATTATTGCTCAGTTTATGCTGCTTTGGGGTGCCTGTTGGTTGCATGCTGACTGCAGAAGAGTTTGATTATCCTAGCGGTTGTGAAGCAAAGAAGAGCAGGACCAAAAGCATGGGTTACTGCTGAGGTGTTACAACTGCAGAATTAAAAATAAATATGCTAAAAATGCTTTCTATTTCCATTCCTACGGATTCCTTCTTAAAATAAATGAAAACAGTGTTAAACAAGTATCCATTTATTTTTAGAAATTTCTAGAAAGCACTGGAATATGAGGACATGAGCACGACAGTGCTACCAGCCCACTGCGAGACCACATGGAAGCGCTTAATTGAGTGAAGAGACCAGTTTCTTTTGTTTCAGATTATAGGATATTATTTAAAACCGATTGCAGCTTGTTGTTTTTAAAGTCGGTTATTTTCAGCCAGTAACCTCCCAACGCCGCCAGTTTGGGCTGGGTGGGCGCCGCGCACGCCGAGGCTGGGAGAAGGGGAGAGGGGCAGCCGAAGCCGGGGCACGGGCGCTGTGCTGCCATGCCTCGTGCGCTCTGCACGGTTCCCACCCCGCTGCTCACTCCCTGGTTATTGCCTTCACTTTCCTAAATCTTACAAGTTTTCTCTTCCATAAATCATCAGTTCCCCTTCCTAGCAATTAATCATTTTTTTGTTCTATATTTAATCCTTCCCATTCATCAACTCTCTCGCGTGTTAGTCTTCCAATAATAGAGGAGCTGTGTGCATTTCTGTGCCAGTTCAGATCCCTGTCCGTATACCCCAATTTCCTCTCTTTATTTTGGTGACCAGCAGCAAGATGCGCCAGAGGAAAGAGCAGTATTCCTGCCCCACCTTGAATGGCAAGAACAACATCCTGACAGCCTGTGGTGGCTTTACCCTTTCATTATTGGGTCAAGACTGAAGCATGAGGCGGTTACGTTCTTTTCCAAGGTCTTGCTGCGATGGGAAACTCGTGTGCAGTCCCTTTTTGAATCCAGCTGGGCTCTTGGCCTCCCCTGGTATAAAGGGGAAGTAATTACTGTTGGGTAAATTGCATGTTGTGTAGAAAATAGTTTCTTTTACATGTGTTAGCTTTTTATTTGGTTGTAGTTTATCTTCTACTTGTGTTACGAGATAGAGAAGCATAGTCTCCTGTTTTATCTTCCCGGTTGATTTCCTCAAACACGTATTTTAAGCAGACCAAATGGAGCGTGTTACCCAGAGCCGGAGCATGCTTTCCTCCCGCTCAGCAGCTGCGGCTCCGAGGGTCTTGGCTGCCTCCTCTTTCTTTTCGCCCCTCGGGGCTGGGGTGCCCCTGCTCAGCGCCCAGGCACGGGGTGCCTGGCTGTCCTGCCACCCTGGAGGGCAACGCGAGCCATCCCCAGTGGCGTTGCCGACTGCCACTGAAATTGGAGAGGTGTTTCTGAAGTGATTTAAAAGCCATCGCTGTGTTTCGCACGCCGGGGGGGGGCGTTGACAAAGCACGGGAGAGGTGTCTGTCGGCTGAGCGGTCTGGTTGAATGGTGGCTCTTTGGCCCCAAGATAAACCTGCAGCACATACGTAGACTCCTGTCTGCTTCGTTTTCCTTGTATGTATGAATTCTACAGAAAACTTTATAAAAGCTACATCGTGTTTCTTAAGCGATTCTCTGAACCAGCGCATGGCTTAGAAACGCTTGGCGAGGATGATGAGGGGATGTGCTGAGGTGTTGACACTGCAGCAGCAGTTGGGAACGAAAGACCCGGAGCCCCATGTCCAGCAGGGTCCAGCACCCTAAGGGACAAACCTGGCCCGGAGAGCCTACGAGAGGGTACGTCGAGAGGATTTATAGCTCTGCATTTGAATGCGTGCATGCGATGGTGTATCTTTGACAGCACGGGCTGCCTGCTTCTCTTACCGTTCCAGGACTTACTCAGGCATCTGAGTAACTTCCCACCTCTTGACTGCAGGTCGGTAGTGGTGCGCTTTGTGGGCTTGCGTGGGTAAATTCTCTATAGTACATAGTGTTGCTCTGCTTTTAACATGTATACGTAACTGCTCAGATAAAACAAATTCATTGTACCTCGCTGCAGCTGTCAGTGAAAGGAAATTGTGTGTTTTTCCCTTGAGTGTTGGGATGGTTTTTTTCCAGTCTTTCTTTCTATGAAAGCCTTAGTAGCATGCTACTTTTTAGATCTCTTTCTTTCTTTATGGAGGAAAAATCACTTTCTGCTTTTCTTACGTTCAGAATTATGCAAAGCAGTTGCTGAACACAAACATGCAACAGTAAATGCCATAGAAATGTACTCTACAAAGATTCTACCGTTAACCACACCAAACAGAACAAAAATGCAAGGTTCTTCAAATCGATGTCACATGCAGGAAGTGACATTTAAATTCTTACTCATTTAAAATGAAGACGTCTTACCATTTTCCTCTTTTAAAGTGTTGAAGATTTTCCATTAGTTAAAGGGTTCTCTTGCAAGCCTTCAAGAATAAGTTTTTCCTTTTTTTTTTTTTTTTTTGAGAGGCTTGAGCTGTTGGGCTTTTTTAAGATGATGGTATCAGTGTAACAGTTTTAATGAGGACTGTGTAGATTTAATGGGCTATTTGAGAACCTGTGTTAGAGGACTGACCTCAGAAGCATTAGGAAGTGGTAGTCCCACTGCTTATCTTTACACTTCATAAAAAGCATTGTCTAATTCTTGGAAGGAGAGGATGTTTCAGTCTCGCTCAGGTTTTTTTCTGGTTTTGTTCTGGTTTACTTTGCTTCTGTTGGTGTTTTTCCTGGTCCCATTCAGTGCTGGAATATAGTATTGAAATAACTGTGTGGTTTATGGCTTTTACTCCCAAGTTTTTCATTTTTTCATCATGTGGAAGCCTCATGTTGAGTCTCCCATAAACAGATTTTCTTGAATCCAAACAAAAAATGAGGGCTGTGACATGCAACCAGTTTTGGCTGTGAAATCAGGGTCAAAGCCACTTGCACACATCCAGTCCCGGTGGCGATGAGTTTGGGCTTGATGTTCCCCTCTGCTCCTGGCTGAGCTCGTGTCCCAACGGCAAGTGATGCTCAGGACTCCCCTGGATGGTGAGCTGAGCTGTTGGTCCCCTCCGCCATTCGAGTCGTCTGAAAAGCTTTTTCTCCTTCCTTTTTGAAGGAGCGTTGCTGGAGTAAACAGCTGCCCTTCCTCTTTCTTTGGCTCGCTGATCCTTCTGCGCGCGGGGTACGCTGTGGGTTGAACACAACTGTCGATGCTTTTCTGAAGCGTGAAAGGACAATGCGTTTGTGTCGTTTCTCGAGCATCTGCCAGAAGTGTTTATTAGATAGTGCTGAAGTGCTGGGATGATACCACAGTCACTTAAATTCTGTACTTAACAGCATTTCTCCATTGCTAGGGTTGAAAACAGAACCGCCAAATTTGAAGTATGAACTCTCTTTCAAATGAAATATAAAATTTAATGTACTTTTAGCTGGTAAAATTATCACAGTTGCTAATCGGTATAATTTTTATCATTACTGTTGAATCTTCTGTATCAGAATATGTTTGTGTTCCTTTTATCTACCACTTCTCCACAGCATCATGGAAAAATAAGAATTTATCTCCTGTGCATCTTCTGAGTATTATTCTGTCGACCAGAGTGTCTCTCTGGTATTCTGGAAGTATTGGAAGATTTTAAATTACGGTCTATTAAGGAAAAAAATAATTAAAAGATACTCTATTTAAAAAAAAAGCTAAAATCCTGTTAAATAATTAAGATGCTTTGGGCTTTATCAGGATTGACAGTGTTCTTACCATAATATACATATGCAAAAACTGTAAGAAGTTTAATATTTTATAGCAAGGATAACTCCAAAACCCAAATTTGCTGGCTTGTTTCTATGGTAACAAATATTGAAATATGTCTAGCCAACACTGTAGGTTCCCCCCCCATTTAATTTCTGTCTGTGGGTTCTAGGAATTCATTAAAACTGTAGAATCCTTTCAAAATTGGTACATTCTGTTGTAAAATTCCTTAAGATTAATGTTGAGCATAACTTTAAGTTTAAACATAAACATTTCTTTGATTTCTTAGCAAGTGAGGGATTAGAGTTATATTTCTAAGACTGTATGCTCATTGGTCTGGTATTTTTGTTCTTCATTGGCAAAGTTGAATTTTTTTTTTTCTGAGCATGACTATACTTTAAAAATGGAGTTTCAGTCTATAGATTCTGCTGAAAATATTAAAGACTGCTTAACTGGAATGGTCTGGCTGGAAGACAACAACAGCATGAAGTCAGCATCTGCAGAATTAAATTTAGTGGCGGGATCTCTTGGCCAGAGCTACTTCGGAGGGATCTTGTCCTACTCTTAATATTAAAATGATGACTTACTGGGAGCTTCAGCCTTCATTTCAATTACTTGTGCTTAAGTTTTTGTTCATTGCAGAGCACTTTCTAGGTATCTGATTTAAGCCATTTTGTGTTTGACATCTTCTGGTTGTTTTTCTTTTGAGGGCAGCCCAGTGGTGTTGGTAAGTAATCTGAAGTGTTGGCTGTGAGTTTCCATTTCCCCAGTGGTAACTCTCAAACCACAAGCACCTAGTCCCAGCAGTAAGAGAAGAATTTTGAGACTTTGAAGTGAAACATCAGGTTGATGCAACATTTTGCATCTGGTTGACTAGCCAACATTAGATGCAGCTGGAAGCATAAAGGCTTCCTCCCTCCGCCTGTGGGGACTCTGGTTTCTGCTGGGATGTAGTAAAGATAATGAGGCAACAGAAAGAAAATTTCAGAAACTGAGATTTGCGCTTAACAGCTGTGTTTCAGGAGCCCATGCTTATGGACCAAATGCATGTTTTCTTACAGGGCTAATAGCATCCAACCTTTTTTCCTCAAAGAGACTTATAGCTGGGGACTTGGAAATCAGACCCAGCAACCTTAACTGATGCCCTGAAGGGCAGAGAGGTGCAGCTCGAACCAGTAACTGAAGCGCTCAACGAAGGCAGAAGGCACTGTTCCGAAAAAGTGAAGTTTGTTCGTTCGCATCCTCCTGGGTACGAATAAGGGATAAGGAAGAAAGTGGAATATTTAACAGGCAAAGAATTATCTTCCAATAAGGAAGAAAGTGGGATATTTAACAGGCAGGGATTTATCTCCACGATCCTGTGCGGGACTGAGTAGTTTCAGTGCTGAGCTCGAGGCTGGAGCAGGCAGCGCTTTGCTGCGAGAGCCAGGAGATTTGGCAGCTCTGCTCCTCAGACAGAGCTAGGCTGAAAGAAGGGGGCAGAGCACCTGCACAGGTAAACGTCAGAACAAAACAACAGGCAAAAATGTATTCAGCGGGACCGTGAGCAAAACACCCTGCAACTTCACAAGCCCTGGGTAAATCTCCAAAACCTCCTTTTATGATTGCAAGGATTCTGTAGAAAAAGCATTGAAGCAGGATTCAGTGAAGAAGTTGCTTTGGGTTGGGTGTGGGGGGCATGCAGTCAAGGACAGCGATGTCCACCCTCAGCAATATCTTGAACTCTCCAGGCTTCATCCCAAGTCCATGGAAAGACAATTTCTCTCTGCTTGCATTTTTTTTTTCTTTTTTTTCCCCTTTTTTCCTTCTTTTTTTCCCCCCTTTTTTCCTTTTTTTTTTCTTTTTATGATGATTTCTCCCTCCTTTTTTGAAAAAGAAATGCAAACAACCTCCAATTTTGTAACTACAAGATGAAACTTGGCTTCTTAGGACAAAGAAGTGAAGTCTCTATGCATTTGTAGAGCGCCTAGTGCAGGGAGGGTAGTGGCTGAGGCCCCTGGGACCTGAGGCGAAAGTGGGGGTTTTTGTTATTATTTTTTTAATCCAAACACAAATTCTGAGAAAAGAAACTTCTTAATGAAAATGATGCAAGACTTGCTACAAACAACTGAAAAAAGTTTGTGCTTTAATTTCTTGGGTTGAATGTGGAACTTGGTGAAACCACAGATGTACTCCAGCCCAAACTTTCTTTCTTTAAAATAATCCATTTTTCTTGAATAGGTACAAGAATATATAATGGAATGAGTTCTGTTTCAAGGCTTTCTCACATCATACCGATGGACTTGTCAAGTTTTATTTTCTGGAAAAGTAGGCAGGCTCCTGCGCAAGCACGACACGCAAATTCGTGAAACGTTCCATCTTTTTTGGCGCTTCGGGACACGGTGTAGTGGGCATGGTAGCGTTGCGTTGACAGTTGGACTTGATGATCTTAAAGGTCTTTTCCAGCCTTGATGGTTCTGTGATTCTGTGATTGAGCGCAGGGTTATACGTATGCATGGAAGCGTATGTGTGAATACCCCCGTTGCATTAGGCTTGTAATCTTCCGCAGGCAGGGCAAGCCTGCTCACTAGAGCACGGCCACTTGGTAGCCGTTGGGAGCCTTTCATGATGGACAGATGTGTCCACACCAGTTCTTCCACCTTACTTTTAAAAACATCTGGTATATACCAGGGCCCTACACACCCTTTTTGACTCTCGGAGCTGTGAAATGAAAAAGCAACTTATATTCTTCTGTGATGGGCTCTCACATGGTGTCTGTGCAATCAGGCGCATCAGGTTAATACTTTTGACTCGCTCCTGCAAAAATACTGAAAAATACTTACCGTCGGGTTTAGGTGAACTCGTGACTAAAGTCCTGCAGAGGGTGAGTGTGCGCTGGGAGGACGCGCAGGTGAGAGGTAGGATGCCAGCGGTTATATGGTCTGTTTGGCACAAGACGAAGGCAGAGCTGAAGCCGAGATTGCTGCTATTAACCTTCACGGCATTTGCGCAGAAGAGGAGTCGGTATTTTTTGCAGACCGAATGTCGGTATATCCCTTAACATAAGCAGTCCTGTAGGAAGATGCGTACCAGACGATTAAAAAATAATAGTCAGCATGAGTGCATGCAGAGAAAACCTGCTTTGATATGGGAGCGTTTCTTTCCTGCAGGAGTTACATTAGCCCCTCGCGACAGGAGGCATGAGGGTTTGTAGAACTCTATTTGTTTTAAATCTCTCCGAGTGCTTAGTGCTGTCCTGATAGCGGGGGGAAATTTTTTTGTGATGGCTTTTTTGGAGACCTGCAGTTTGGAATAGAAGATGGATGGTACAATTCTGTAAGGACTTTCATGGGATATTCCCAACCATAATGTTACCGAGAGCCTGTCTCCCTGCCCCATTTTCCTGCTAAGCTGATGAAACAGCTGGTTTCCTATATTTGAGTCCTCTGGAGGCAAAATTTCAAGAGGTCAAGGATGGCTCTGTTGCAGCTTCTTTTCTGTCCTCAATTCCCTAGCCTTATGGCAGAGTGTTTTTCTCTATAGGTACTTCGGCCATGCTGATTAGAGAGAGAAAATATTTAGCTTAACCCTGAGGCAGCTGAAATCTTGTGCTGGATTAATTAAAAAGTAGTACTATGCCCTCCGCAGCAGAGCTGCTCCTGTGGGGCCGGAGGACTCCGATCCCTGCCTGCGAAGGTGCCTGCCTGCGAAGGTGCCTGCCTGCGAAGGTGCCTGCCTGCGAAGGTGCCTGCCTGCGAAGGGCCCTGCCTGCGAAGGTCCCTGCCTGCGAAGGTCCCTGCCTGCGAAGGTCCCTGCCGTCAGCAGGAGATCCCTGCCTGGAGGGCGAGCGGGGATCGGCTCCCGGCTCTGTTTATAAGGGAGCTGTTCCACCGCTGGAGTGTTTTATTTTCTAAAGTTGTTTCAACTCCCTTTTTCATCCTGGAGGGACGGGGAGGCGGGGCGGGGGGGGGAAGCCCTTTGGAAGAAGGGCTAGGTAACAGTGCTGTGCGTTTCTCCTCCATGTTACGTACTTCGTACAAGTTAAAAGGCTCGTTCTGCCTTTCATCTTGCAGACTGTTTTCTGCAGATATTTCCTAACTTTTCCCATGACGTTTTCGCCTGGTTCTTCAGAAGATTGTACGGACTGAAAGAGACTATTGTTTCCGCAAGAACACAAGCATGTGCACATTGGCTAATCTGGTTGCTACAGGATTTCGGGAGTGGGTGTTGGACTGAGGAACAGGGCTGGGATGTGTGTGGCTACGAATTCTTGCGAACGGTGTGCTCTCTTATTCTGTAAATAATACCACGTTTCACTTTCTAGGTTCGTCATTCGTGTTTCTCCAAAAGTTGAACTCCAGTACCATGAGACGTAAACAAGGAAATGGCGTACAGGAAGATTGCAAAAGCTTTGGTTAGCAGAGATTGGAGAGCGGGTTCGGTTTTCAGTCCTGCGCCTGGATAGGTATCAGCTACTCGACTGCACGGAGACTCAGTGCATTTGTTTTTCACAAGCATCATAGGTCTAAAATTGATACTTCGGTGTCGTTCTTGCTTTCTCCTTCCCCGCGTTTGGGTTTTCATTTTTGAAGTACAGGGTAGGCAACAAGTACTTTTTAGCCTGGTGTTTAGGAGGCGGACTTTGGCAATCAAGGTGCATTTGCCAGCTCTTGACACACTGCAGTCTGAACCTGGCGTTGACAACAAACTCTTTCTGCAAAGCGGTTTGCATACACTTTATGATACGTTGGGCTTTCTTTAATCGGATGGCATCATCAGGGAAGAAAGAAACCACCAGTGGTTGGTTTTGTTTTACACCCAGGATCTTGTCCAGATGCAATCTCGCTGCAGATTTGTTTCCCCTTTCGGGAGCGTTACCTAGAAGATGGTGCTGGGAGAGCTCCAGCTTCCTGGTGGTGGTGGTGACCCAGATCTCATCTCCGCTGGGCACGGAGCGAGAATGGCAGTTGCGTTTTTGACTGCTGATCCGCAGGCATGTTCCCATACGGTGTTTCCAGGCTTGTCAGCAGCCTTGCAGCGCCTTGCCGATTGCTGCTGACGTGCCCACGTCTGGCGGCGAAAGGCGGGGTTTTCCTCCACGTCTGGTTTCATGTAGGTCTCGTAAGAGGGTGTGAGGCAACTCCAGGGTGTTTTTACATACTGCTTTATGTATGTGTGAGACAGCATAAAGAACTTTGGAGTTTTTTTAGCAGCAACAATATTGTATAACTGACAATTTGCCGTGCCTCCGTTTTCATGCAGTTTCCTTGCTTAGCCAGGAGTAATTGCTGCTTGTGAGTGACTCCTTGGAACTAGAGGATGCAGGCTGGCAAGGCTGAGGCTTACCGGTAATTTAAGAATTGATGAGGATTGATACTGTGGTTTGCTGATGGAATTTGTCTGGCTGAGATACTTTTTGACCGGTGCAGAGGAATTCCTGGGTGTTGATAAAACCACCTGACCATAGCCAATTTTGTAAGAGGATAGGGAAGAGAGACTGTGAAGTGAGGAGGAGTCAAGGGTTTGTCTGGTTCCTTTTCATCTACGGGCTGTCGTCTTTAGCAAAGAGCTTACAGCCTTGCCCATAGTTACGTGTGTTTGCAGACCTCTGGACCAAATTGCTGTGTTGGCTCTCCTTGAAGGGTTTTTCCGATGCTTCCATCGGACACAACTCGGGTCAACTACCTTGCTTCACAGACCACCTCACTGCTTGCCCAAGTGATGTTTCTGAATTTGCACCTCCCTTTCAGTAGCTTGTGGGTACGGTAGCGACCGCTGGAACCAGTCTATAAAGCTGCCTTCTCCAATCCGAGACTCCTTTTGTGTTAGACAGCGTCTTTATTGCTATGGCCAGGAATATCTGAGCTGTGTTTTTGCTGACAGTTTTCTGCCCTGGGCTCCCAAGGATTGGATGTAGGGCAGTTTGGAGGGTTCCTAGCAGTAGAACTCCCTATTTACAGTCAGCGAGTTCATTAGAGCCCTAAATTATTTACCTTAAAGAATTCAAGCCCTGAATTATTTACCTTTAAGGTCTGTCTTCCTGCATTGTACATTTGGTTGACTGTAGACCTGTGCTCTGTTATAAGCTATGAATGTCTAAGGCAGCATGATGGCTAGGGCAATTTCAGCTATTTGCTGTTAATTTTATTTTCATACACAAATACATTACAGTGTGTCATGGTTGGACTTGATGATCTTAAAGGTCTTTCCCAACCTCAATGATTCTGTGTGATTCTGTGATGTTACAACTAAGGTCAGAGTGCGGCTCGGTGAGATACAAAAAGGAGTTGTGCAGACCTAATTTTAAGTCTTGTGAACGCATGGACAGTTCTCGATTACGTGACGGCACCCTGGTCTTTCCGCCAGTCCCCTGCCTGACGCTGAGCGTACAGCTGTAGCTGCCAGCCCTGGGCGAACGCCCTGTTCAGCATCTCGGTTTTTCCCGGCTGTTCCGTGTTTGGCCCCAGGCTTTTGTTTGTGGCACACACTGCTCAAATCCGACTGAAGAAGTTTGTCATTTCCTCACAAACTTTTTCTCTTTATGAGTGTCAGGCTTGAGGGTTTGACAGATGATTTGGGAAGCATTGCCACTCCTTTGCAGTAGGAAAGTTAAAACAAGAGGACAAAGGACCTTGAGGATCTTACAGCCTTGCCGCTGAGATATCTCCATACTACATAGTATTTCGTATACGGGAAATATGGCTCCCTTTTGCTGCGAGCGTTCGTTAGTTTTGCTTGAGAGAAGCCAGGGTTTCAGATCGGTTGGGAACTCGCCATTAATGGCCGCTTGGGAGATGCTGGGTTTGAATGCCTGGAGCGGTGCCGCATCGGAGCCGCGTGGCAGCTCACCGAGGCACAGCTCCCCTGCCTGCGCGCTGAGAGGGGAGGCGGGGAGCGGCGAGGTGGCCGCCATCTTTGCTGCCAAGGACTGTCGGAATCGTCCTGCGCTCTAATCCCATAGCCCCGATGCACGGCTCGGGTATGTGCGGCGTGCCCAGCGCGGCAGGGCGTCCGCTTGCGGCAGGAGCGGGCAAAGGGAGCCGCTGCGGGCG
>NW_010566531.1:0-31801 GCF_000687285.1 Phaethon lepturus
GTCCTTTCCAACCTAGTGATTCTCTGATTCTCCTATCCTTGCCACCACTGAAGGTGCTCTGGGCAAGACTACCCCATGTGAGGGGTTTCACCTTACTCAGTGAAATGCACATTCATGCCATAGGAAATTGGCTGAAGAGCTGAACTGCTTCAAGTCTTCCTTCTTATACTCTTCTGTGCTGGGTGAGAACATTTACTTTCAACCAACAGAGGTTGGCCAGGGCACAGCTGGCATGTAGCAAAGATACGTCAGTGACTTCCAATGCCTGGGATTAATGGCTTTTAGCATGCCAAATTGGCCTTCTTACAGTATTATGTGCCCTTGCATGTCTGTGTGCAGAAGGTAGAGAATTAAAGAGATGATGGATTATTACAGGAGATCAGAGATTTTTAATAATGCCTGGCCTCAAAGAAAGACTGACCCTTTCTCCTGAACTCTCCATTCCTTCTTTAAATTCAGATTTTAGTTTTAAAGTCTATTCATATTCCCCTCTCCCTACACCTCCAACTCCTATTGCATGCATGTGTGGGCGTACATGGATGTGTTTACTTTGAACATTTCTACAGCCTCTGGAGTTCATATACTGAAGCAGACAAGCAGTGGCGATGATATTAAGGCAATTCTCACACCAACCATGAAGATTTGACACACATCATTTGAAAAGAAGTAAAAGTTAGGAGACGTTTACTACATTATGACAGTTAAATTTTATTTCAGATAACTGTGTGGCAAATAGGCTTTAGCAAGTAGATTACTCACAGGTATAACAAGGGCCATACAATGTATATTGTGTATACAAAGTATGGGCCAAAATTATTCCATACCTCCAAGAAAATAAGTAGCTTCTACAGACCCAAAGCTTTCCAAGCAGAAGTTGATTATCTGATAGGAAACTAGGACCCTATACATACCCACTATTACCTAAGAAAAAGCTTCACCTTTACTGGCAGTAGCTCAAAAAGACTTTTACATGGTATAGCATTCATCCTACTCAGAGCCATCAGGTGGAAAAAGCTGTGAGGGATGACACAGAATTGCAGGAACTGTTCTTGCAGCAAGGTGAAACACAAACTATCTTAAATTCTACATGGCAAACAGCAATCATCCTGATCTTCCCCTTGCAACTAATACTAGTGCACCGATTTTGTAACAGCATAACTGTGTGTTCTCCTCAGCTGTTAACAATAGCTTTGTAAGCAAGTGTTGCAAGCCCTTATGGCTTTTTGATATGCCTATGTAGCTGCTTTTCTTTCCATTTCCCCTGCTGTGCGCCAGGTTACAGAAACACTTCCAAGCAGCAGATTCAGAAATAGAAAGAGTTCAAGGCCAGGTTGCACACCTGCAACCTTGCAGCTCTGGGCTGTTCCAGCCCTGAAGACCAGTCTCCTTATTATAAATCCACATCTTCCTCTAACACCCAGGTTTTATGTTCAGTAATTCCACATGAAGTTTATGGGATTTTACTTACATGTTTGGGGCAGAAAGGGATGAGAGGAGAAGGGAGAGGGAATATTGCATGGAAGCTATGCAATCATTACATGTATCACATTTTACTTTGATGAAGTAATTCAATTGAATGACACAGTAGTTCATGCAAATCAATTTATCACCCGATTTATCACCCAATTTCAGACACTGTCTCACTCCAAAAAACCAAAACCAGCTACTCCTATTCAACACTAACATACCATTCATACTTTGGCTTCCCTAAATACATCAGAAGGTAATATAAGTTTGCACCAAGTTTTTAAGGGTTAAACAGCAGTCCTGATTTTTACTTCTATTGTAATTCTAACACAAGAATCTGTTTCCTAAAGCACTATAAATACAATATTTAGTCTACAGTGGCAGCAGAAAGCTATCACAAACACCTCATATGCCTCCTGAGTTCCAGAGTAGGAGGATAGGGGACAAACCTATCCTGTTGACCCTAGAGATGGTAGATGCCCCATCCCTGGAAACATTCCAGGTCAGGTTGGACGGGGCTCTGAGCAACCTGATATAGTGGAAGATGTCCCTGCTCATTGCAGGGGGGTTGGACTAGATGACCTTTAAATTCCCTTCCAACCCAAACTATTCTATGTTTCTATGAAAAGCCTTAAAAACAAAACAAAGAAGTCCCCCAATATGATACTAGTGTGTTATGTCGATGTATGTGCCAATGAGAAATTTTGACACCTAGAGTGTCTTCAAATAGAATAAGGCATCAGCAAGCACTGTGGCTTAAGAAGTACATTTTGGTTTGTTTAGAAAACAAATAGTTCTGTAGTTGGACAAATTGCCACGCAAGACCCATTTCCTGAGTTCAGGTGTGATTTATGCAACCCATGCTGCCTCTCTGTTCATCTTGGATGGACTGCATTATACTGCCTACCTTACACGGAACTTTCTTGCCATGTTGCTCTAGTAGCCCTGCAAAACATAATCTCTAAGCCTCTAGCACAGAAAAAGATTAAACAAAACAAACTTTATTTTGCTACAAGATGAGAAAAGTATATAAAAATTAAAATAAAATTGGGAGGGAACAAAACTGTAACTCTGCATTGCCCTCTAGAAGAAATACAAACAGAGCTCTCTTCTGATATCTACTGACTGTCCAAATAGAAGATAAAGACCCAATGACATTATTAGAAGAACAGGATAAACAACTCCCTGTTCTAGCTAACAATCTTTCTCTGCATAGAGAGGCAGAGAAAGAATGCAAAGTCGTTTGTATGTAGCTGAGACTAAAAGCCATAGGAGTTTCTGCATTGCTACTTAATTCACTCTCAAATTCATTCAGATAGTAGAAGCAGAGGGGTAGGAGAATGGGACGGGACAACGGACGGGACAGAAAAGAAAAAAAGCTATTTCCAGGGGGGGAAAAAAACCACCAACCAAACACCAACCCAAATCCCCTATCTTCATTTTAGAAGGCAAGAAGACTCTAGAAATTGTCCTAATGTAAATCTCAGACAACACTGCATTTTGCTGAAGCAAGAACTTCGGGTTTAGACCACGTATGAAAGTATCTCAGAGTTCCCCATTAAGTCTAGTTCTACTTGAGACACTGAGATGTCGAAAAAAATTCAGAGTGAAAATTTAGTAACTGGCTTACCACAGAGGAAAGAAGTTGAAAGAAAAACAGACAGTATCATCTGTGACTTAAGTTTGTCTTTCAGGAAATGAAAATCCTCACAGTAGTAAATATAATACTTGAATTGTTTGCGAATAGGCTTAATCATCTAATTGCCATGTACAAGGAAAATCTATGTGCTATCAGACCTCAGTACAGCTAATTACTAGAAGGCAAAATAAAGATTTTTATCAAACATAGTATGTGTTCTTCAGCTATTAGATCTATCAATATTTATGTCACTTGCAGCCCTTTCTGGGTGGTTGCTGCATACATTTTGTGTGCACTCAAGAAGCTTCCCAACTGCAAACGTGCTTTTTAAAAGAGAAGCTGGCGCAAACCCTGCATTTCCAATTCAAGCACTGGATTCTGAAGCCTGTTAACTCCCTGGAGCAGCTGATAGTTAAAGACTTGTTTCCGCTTTTCTAACAATTTCCTGGTTTGCATAACAATTCTAAAAGAAACACACTCAAGAAGTTTTCCAGCACAGAGAGATTTTGTCTCCAACATACTTCTAGTTTCAAGGCATTGAAAATATTTGTATATAATTACAATAACTTCATAGATATATTTATCTACAAATATATTTGCTTATAAATATGTATCAGCTACTTTGTTTAAAACAAGATTATGATAATTTTGTCATATCCAGGAAATACAAAACACTGGCTTATGCCTGCTGCTTAACTCATGCCATTGTGAATAAAAAGGGGGGAGGGAAGGGGTTTAATGTTTAATTTCCTGTTAAAAACACACACAGGATAAAATCTTCCAAAGAGCAGTTATAAAACATGCATTTGTTAGCCAAGAAACTAGGTAAATATGGAGCGAAGCCCAGGCTCACTTTTATTCCTTCCCCCCTCTCCAAAGAACGAAGTAACTGAAGGCCACGGTGCGTATTTGGAGGCACTGAGCTCTACTCAGTGACTAGATAATTAATCAGCCTGGCTGACTTACGCACCCTGTATCCATTGAGGTAGTTCCTCAGATAATGCAACGATGCAGTTGGGCTGAAGGTACTATATTGCCATGTATACTGCACACGTGCCAAACAACCATATCAACTACTGACTACCCTACTGACACAACTATCCGGCTACACAGAAATAAAATAAGCATTAGCATGTAGTCGGGACCTACCAACAGCCAGAATACAGCTACCTTCAGCAGTGGTTGGAGACACTACAGGGAATTAAATTTTTTTAGAAGTTACAAGGGGAAATGTTATTTTCAGATCCCACTGAAACTCAGTGCCATCCATCCTGGAACTGTGACTTCACCTCCAGCAATGCAGCCTTCATCACAGTTCCTCCATACATAACGACGTATTAGGTTATTCTGCAATTCACCACACTAGAACTCCCAAACCAGTACAAAATTTCTGTATGATATATAACAATTACAGCCTTTAACAAATCCAGTTCTTCTCTTTGTTGAGATGCCAGAATTAGACAAAAATATGGACTGTATTTAGGAGAAACTGAATGTTTATAACTGTTTTCAACAGTAACACTGTATTTGTGGACCTTACAATAAAAATAATCCATCAAATACTTTCTATCTACTGAGTTAGGGTCAAAGTCAGGTCCTCAGTGCACACCTTGCAGCATAGAATTGGCGAAATTATGGTGCTTCTTGTGAGCTGCTGGGATTCACATTCAAGACCAGATGTAAACAATTCTCTGAGTGGCTTCAATTTTGTTTTGTTTTTCAAATGAGGATAAATTTATTATTGCAGATACAGCTCAAGAGCTTTCTTAGCTTTTGGTGGTATATTATTCAAATTAACACAGCTTAAGCTTTTTAAGCAGATGTACGTTAAACACCTTCTAGTTAAGGCATTTAGTTTCTTATTTGATGCAAGAAAAGGCACAGAGATTACGTATCTCTGGTGAATTAAACCTGATGGCAAGCATGCTGAATTTTGTGCAGACTCTTTGTAAAACTGGCTTTGAGACAATAAACAGTCCTGAGTTTATTTCTAAAACCTGCACTTAGCAGCTGTTGTAGGTATTTGTGCTCTTTCCTTAAGAAATCAACCACTGTTAACCACTGATTTAATGCCACTTCACCACTGAATCTCATACTACTGCACGAGTTCAAAATCTTCCTGTTTATTTTCACTTGCTGACAACTGGACTTTGTGTCCTTATCTCATGATTCTTCATGTGAAAAGACAATTGACTAACAACATTAGGAGGGAGAAAGGGAATGGGGTGGAGAAAATCTGTAACACAAAATGAGCGCTGACTTGCCTTCTCAGTACTGTACATACCCCCAAGTAATGAAATTTCAGGAAAATGATTATGTTTCTGGCCAACAGTCAGAATATATAAGATGTTATACACCCTTTGCCTCACTGTATGTTGCTATTGCAGACTCCATGCAAAAGCAAGATATTTTTTTTTCTTTGCTTCTCAACAGTAAGGCAAGTTTACAAGTATTTACTGCTAGTTACATCAAGGTATTAAAGATTCAAGTGAAGTAGTAGCATTCTCTAGTGCAGTGGTGACCTGAGCCTTTAATCCAGATGAATTTAACTGTAGAGTGCATTAGCTCTTCTCATAAAAGATTTGCTTTAATTTTAGTTCTCTCTCCATTTATCTTATGGCTGTGTAATCTTCAATAGAGGTCAAAGAGATTTCCCCAAAGAAACAGGAGCTGCTTCTTTTTGAGAGGGGAAAAGCATGCTTAAGACAGTTCATCCTACCTTTAAACAAATGTCACAGGACGGTACTCTCTATGCTTACCTTTCTCCGTACTCTCCTTGCTTCTTTACATGTTTCAAAGCAATTAAACACACATGCATGTGCATGCACACATGTATACAAATGAAACATGAAATGAAAACACCTACTGAAGATAGGATACACAGCCCATCTGCTGCAAAGACTGAAGTTACTACTAACATCTTACCATCATCCAGCTCAAGGCAGAGATTGTACACAGCCAGAGGCCTCTTAATACGTTGTCCTTGTCTTCTTGATTGCCTCGGTGGGGCATTTGGAGGAGATACTGACATAGAGATTGGCTCAGGGAAAGTGGCATCAGGCAGGGTTTTGAAAATCTGCAATCAAGAACACAAAGGGTGTTAATTATTTATCACAAAGAGCAACCTGTGTAATGCAACCGTAAAGCATTATCAAACATTTGTTTTGGATTTCATTCAAAACAGGCAGGAGCCAAAAATCCATTCCTTCAAGTTTGGGAGTATGCCGTGGGTCTTGAATAAGCGCTTCAAAAATAAATAAATTAAATAAATAAATAAGAAAATAAGAAAATAAGCAAGAGCACTGTCTACACATTAAACAAGCTGCAAATCAGTTCATCCAAAGACAATATACTTGTAGCCACACTTGCCAGCTAGGATGGAGGGGAAGGGGAAAAAGGGCTATACTAACTTTATGAACCAGTAACCAAAAAGCTTGATAGCTTTAGCTAAGACCTATAACTTTGCCAGAATACCCATTTTAATTTTCAAAACTTGTGATACCATTATAATATTGGCCATCTTAACTAAAAAAAAAAAACCCAAACATACTCTTGAAGAGAACAAGGGAAAAATTTTGAGGGGAGGGGTTTTTAGTGAGAGATACCATAGTAACACACCACATGAGAATTTTTTTGGTTAACTATTTCATATCGAGTCACATTTACATTAAACAATGATATTCACAAAGACACATATAAAAAGGAATGCATTTCTTGTCATCATTTTATCTTTTGAGTCATGACCATTAGCATATCACCACTCCATACAAAATACCATGTCATTTCTCTCTGGATTAACCAGCAATGCAGATTTGCTCAACCTGATATAGCACTTGTGCTTCAACTGTCACATACAGGGTACGGTCTAATGACGCTGATTTACTTATAGAAAGTTATCAGTATGCTGATGTACAATTTAACAGCAGCCTTTTACAAGTGATTGTGGCAAATTCACATGAACAAATTAGCTTAATATGTATTTCATCAAGGACAAACCAGCAAATAAAGAAAAACACAAACAGCAGCTGTACAAGAAAGCCCTGTGTCTGTACAGCACCTTATAGTAACACAACATGGTAATATGACAAGATATAATGAAACAGTATATTGTGTTCTTTTACTGGGCAACACTTACCTGTATAGGAGAGATTATAAAGAGGACACTTGTAAAAAGCTTCTCCTTTGAAGATTCATTATGAAGTAGAAACTC
Source organism: Phaethon lepturus (assembly GCF_000687285.1). Classification (NCBI taxonomy): domain Eukaryota; kingdom Metazoa; phylum Chordata; class Aves; order Phaethontiformes; family Phaethontidae; genus Phaethon; species Phaethon lepturus. The sequence goes on from NW_010566531.1 coordinate 7,317, forward strand.
ATGATGAAGATATAGAGAGACACCACAGATTACACATTTTTGGATTATTACAGCACATGTCAGGTGCAGCATGAAGCTAAAAGCCAGCCAGGCTACTCTATAGGTGAGAAAAATGCCATAAGCAGCCTGCAGCAAGGCACTCAAGACATAATTTTAAAAGTATAAGAAACTCTACGTGCCATCACATCCTGGCCCGTTAACCCTGAATATTAACATGTTATAGGAATAAGATGACCCAAGAACCCACGTATACACTGGCTTACAGCCACTTAATCATCACACTCAGACTGGCTGGTAAAATCAGAAACACCATTTTCCATGAAAACTGGGAAGAATGATCATATTGCCAAACTGGGCAGCAGTGGGCCTGAAGCCTATATATGGCGTGCAAAGGAAAGCTCCAGTGGAAATATTACCTTCCTTCCCAATACGTGAATGTTGCTGTGTGGGAGGTAAAATGATGTGATTTGAACTTCCCCATACCAGTGTTAAAAAAAAAAAACAACTGTCTCCCACTCCTCCACATGCCTACGAACAAGGGATTACGAGACAGAGTCAAAATAGCGCAAGGAACTCTCTAAAAACAAAAGATTTACAAAGAAGAAATGAAGCAGTTCAACCTGGTTCTCCCCAGTACAGACACGGCAGCGCTCTCAGACAGTGACAAAGCTCTAATTGTGCTCAGAGTGCCAAAGCCATTTCTTAAAACATGACGCAATATATAATAATGAAATCTAATGTGCACCTGCATGGCACTTGGCTAACAGTACCACACTGCCCCCTTATGTGTAAACACAAGGCTAGATTGAGCAGGTTTAGGGATAAATATTTGCTTCTGAAAAATTCAAAAGTACCAAAACTTTAAATGCCATCTTTTCCATGGACTAAGTGTTGCATTTGGGCTCTCTGGTAAATAACTCTCTGCCAAGAGGTTTCAGCGTGTTGTTTACTATGTCACATTCCGCAGCTGTGTTTATTTGTACAGCCTTATCCACGCATCTCCGCTGAAATTAATGATGGTGAGAAGAGCAAGTATTCCCCAGGAGTACTTCGTAAGAGATGAGCTTTCTTCTATGCATTTAGGCGACTTGCACAGGTTGCAGTAAAATTCTTAAGTATTTTTTCCTTGTCTCTCACAAATATTTCAATATACTGCTCTAAAACTATTAGCATGAGAAACTAAGAGACATAAAAGCCAAACACAATCAAGAAAACCATAAAGGTGATGCTTTCTACTTGCAAGTAGCTATGTGATGTGAAAAAAACAATTGGTGGTTTGTTCTGTTTTATGGGGGAAAGCCCCTATACGACAAGCAGGAGAAATAGCAAGAAAGGAGTGAAGTCATACTTCAAATAGTAGCAGTCCAGCACGTACTAGCTAACTTCATAGTGATACCAACGGCAGGTAGTCATGAGCTACCCAGAATAGTTCTCTCTCCCTTAATAAAACAAAAGTTAGGGGTACTGAGTCCTCTCTCTCGCTGTCAGGATAAGCATATCAACTCTACTTTTAATTTTTTTAGGGGCAAAGCTGTGCACCAATGCTTCACAACAGTGCTGCTCAGCGCAACCCAGTCACAGCGCTGGGCTGACGGCGGACAAAGTTCCCTTCTGCAGACACACACTCGGGTGGGCATCAGGCCCGTCCCCTATTTTACCTCACTCTCCTCTCAGCTTCTTGTTCTAACAGATGGGTAGGGAAGTTTAATTTCTGGGATAAGGTCAGTAAGTAGTATACTGCTTTCTAGGGAGCACAGATCACCTCCCAAGAGCTCCTGGCTAGCAGGAGGCCACCTGTTCTTCACACTCACTGGGACAAGGTAAGGGTCCACACAAGCTCCATCCTCTCACTCCTACATTTCTCTGAGGCAATGTTACAAGGTGTAGCACTTTTTTTCTTGTGCTCCCTTTCAACATCTGTTTCCACAGAGAAGAAAGAGATTCCTGAAAGAAGTATTTAGATATAAACTAGAGAATGCAACCTCGACTATCTGCAGAGCAAATTGAGACTAGTTGTCATACTCAGCAATGAAATCACCAAGTATCACGAGTTGCCCTGCAGGATTCTGAGACACACAAAAAACAAACCAACCAACCCAACCCCCCCCACACACACAACCACCACTACAAAGATCACTAGGGGTTGTTGGGTTTTTTATATAAAAGAAAAAGGAAACATCCTGTCCTCACATGATGCACAAAAAAGTATATTTGGAGTCATTTTTGCTCTTTCAGGCAGCTCATATTTGTGTTCATCCCTACTTTGTTATTTTCTTTTTGTCTTTTCAGTAGGAAAATAAAGTCCAGTACAGCCCACCATAACTAGATCTGCTTTTTTAGCAGCAGAAACCTTTTTCTGTTGCAGGCCAAAGCTACAGCTCGTACCACAGTTTTGCAAAGGTGAGCATCTGAAAAGCAAGCAAAAGGTCAACCTCTGCCCTAAGAAGTGCACGTACTGCATTCAGCTTCTCTCTTGCTTTATTTGCACTTAAATAGACAAGTACTTTTCATCATGCCTTAATGGATATTTGTCTGCCACACTGACAGAAGCGTTGTAATGTCTGCCCTGAGAATGGGGGGATGGAGGCATGCTGTATTTCAGTCGTGAGGAGAAGAGTTTTTTGGGTTTGATTTTATTCAAATTTGCTCCTAGCCTTATTAATTATTTAAATGCCATTGAAGTATAAGTGTTTCACAGTTAATGATGCCTGCTGTGGGTGACCTGTTGTCCGAAGCACACTGCACATGCACAGAAGGCGGAATTCAAAATGATACACACGCAATGTACTAATGGTACTAAGAGTCCCATGTTTCGACTGAGTTGCACAACAGTATAGGACCACACCTGACTAAGTTTCACAGTATCTTCTTGCACTGCAAGCTGTTGTTATCAGATGGATGGCGAGGCAACCACACATATCCAATCGGATGGAAACCTCCCATGGGAGAACAGGACTGGAACATGCTATTTACTAGAAGATTTCTTTGCTACTCCAAAAAAAGTCTCCCTTAAACTCTAAATCAGATCTACCACCATCACTCATCTGGACTGCAGAAGTCACCACAGCTTAGACTGATGCCTGTATAAGGAGACGAATGAAGTCCACTCCTTGAATTACTTAATTCAAGAAGCAATAAAAATGTACTAAGCCAACGTCAAAGGTTAAGGACTTCACAGTCACATTCAGTGTTACACAGTATTTGAGACGGTGGCCTAACAGCATTAGGTTCATAGAATATGAGTTCTCTACAATTTAGTTCTCATAAGCACTAGCATCCTCCTACTGACCTACCTGGGGGCAAACTCGGAAGCAAAGTGAAACAATTTATATATGGGTGAAGACTACCACATGTAGCACCCAAAATTGTATCAAGCAACAAATCTGACCATTAGTCAGTCCTATCCCAGTTAGTCCAGTATTTTAAATGGTTGTTTAGGTCTGTATCTTACATGAAAGCAGAATTTAAAGGTGCACTTAAGTGGTGGATCAGTCTTCAAGCCTGCAGTGTAAAAGTTACAACAACAAAGATGAGACTCTTGTCAAGCTATTTAAAACACTGGTACGTTTGACCTATTTCTCTCTATGCAGTAGTACAAAATGGATATTTTACAGGGCTAAACAAACCACAAACCATCTTGGATATACACCACTAATAACAGCTCTGTCCAGAGCAGTGAGCCCAAGACCATCCCACATACAACCATTCCAATTCCTAAACTTGTGTCCCACAAAGTCTATGGAAGCATTTCTTGAGAATTATGAGCCAAATTCAACATATTATCATACTGCATTCTACCAGCAGATCCACACGGCAGCAGCCCAAGGAATTTTGCCAGATTCCCCTTAATCTGCAACAACAGTGTTGGACTCTAGATCCTGAGCTCTTACTAGTGCCGATTTTAGAAATTAAAAAAACCCATGGCTGAGAGGATTTAACTTGGCCTATTCCACAAGTTTATGACTAGATGTATGGTTGTAGTACATGGAAATGTAGATTAGATTCTGCTGCTACAAGAGAAGATGGATCTGTTCTTTCTGGTCTCAAGCACAACTAATTAATGAATTTCAGTATGTTTGCCAGGAATCACTTTAGGAAAAGACCCAGACATCAGGTCATCTCTGTCTGCTTTGTATCACCGGGGTAATTAAAATTTCCTCTAAAGATCAGTGGGAGGCAAACTGCAAGGACAGAGTGGGATGAAAAAGAGGGGAGTAAAAATTGGAGGCTTAGTAATAGAGCTAATGAGGATAAACTTATAAAAAAAATCATTAACAGCTTAAAGTTGTGCCACGATTTTGTTACAAGACAAACCCCGTCATTCACTCTCATAACACCTACAACACAGAACATGCATCTATTTCCTTGGAATACATGAACAAGAATCAGAGTACCAGAAGTCACTGTCTAGTGTAAAGGAAGCTAGAACCTGCAAGGTCATTCCAAATTCTTTTAAATTCAGCTAGTGGTATAGCCTCCACTACTACAATCATATTTTTTTAGAGAACAGTATTTCTCAAGACAAGAAGAACATGAGTAGAAGTTCTTATTTTTAATTTCCCTTCAAAACATACTCAATTCGCAGTTGGCAAATAAAAGAAACACAGAGACACACTTCAACTAATGCTTATTGAAAATATAAAACACCATCCATCTAGGCCACATATACTGCTCTGCCCTTATGCATTTTATGGATATTGTACTCCTTGCATTTCCATGACAATTGTCTATAATATATGCTGATCAAAGAAAATTTTATAAATTAGCAGTTAATGGGATAGTGCAAGAAGAAAATTATCATCACCATGGTCTTTTCTTGACTTAGCTTCTTTTCAATGTAAGGCAAACCAAATTCAGGTTAGATCCAGTAATCTGTACAAACCCAAAACTCTTATATTTATATTAGAGACAAAAATGCTCAAAAGAAGAGGCCAACTGTCTTAGTGGTTCACAGTGTGCTCTTACCCCAATAGACTTTCTAAGCTTTTTTTCCTTTTAAGATAATGAAGGCAGTGGTTGTGCCATTCTTTTTGCCATTTTCGGCAAACATAAAGCAACAATGTCTTTATGTCAAGTTATAATTTTACCGTAGATATAAGCATTACAGGAAGTGCAAGCTGAAAATAAGCATCTTAAAACACACTGCAGTAACTCAGCTACTAATTGTAACCACTAGCCACTAATTGTACTAATTTTTTAACAGGAAAAAACACATTCAACAAAATTAACAGTTTAGATTTTTTCCCCCCTATTTGAAGGGACTGTAGAAGCTAATTGGAGCTATTACAATTTTAATCATCATAGAAATTACAAAAGATCAACTTCTGAAGAGCTAGGACAAAAGCTTTATTTCAAAACCAATTTCTGCACCAATTCTAACAATTTAATAAAATTTCTAGTGTACTAAAATCTTTTTAAAATAATCCTTTGTTCTTGTAGTTTCTTACTTTTTTGCATTTTATTTTACTATGGACAATGTTAGATCAACCCATTTCATTTCTGGTTTTAGTCAACATGATCCATTTCTTCTTCTGGTTCTCAAACACATGATTCAATAAATACAAAATACATGCACTAGAAATTCTTGACATCTAAATAGAATCTGTGTTCAGTGTATAAAATGTGATAAAACTGATTATTTCTAAAAATTACATTAAATATTTTTTGAAAAGGTTTACTACATCTTCAATAAAAATTATCAACAACTGAATTAGAATCCTTAAGTAACTTACCTCCCCAAGTTTACCATCGTATCCACTCCAGTACAGGTGTGCCTGCCTCAAAGTAGCTATCCTGACTTTTGCGCTTTAGTATCTATACACTGTAAAATATGATTTGCTACGCATAGCTTCTGTGAGATTGCACAGGATGCAGATTTTCTGAGGCTTTGGATTTTGAGGCTTGAATTCCACTACAAACCACAAAACACCTTTATACAATATTCACAATCATCGTATTTGAGAAAAAAAACAACCAACCAACCAACCAAGCAGATCAAGAGTTGGAAGACACCTGAAGCTAAGCCTCTAGAGGGCCACCAACCAGAAAGCATCAATAATGCTCTTGATATTGCCTGGCACACTCTAGTTAGTTACAGTGCCACAGAGAATGCAGCCTGAAAAGTAACCGGGTATAAGTCAAAACTAGAAACAGGAAACATCCTTGGCTGTGAGCCAAACCACAAAGCTCTATAAAAAAATAAATAAACCTATCCAAGACAGCCTTTTCTTCATTGCAAAGGTATTGTTTGCTGAGACCATCTGCCTAGCAGCCCGGCTACCCATAACCAAATGAAACACTGCTTTTAGGGATTTGTGAACACTGTGAGTCTCAATCTCATATTAAAATTGGAGTATCTGCTCCTGTTAATACAAAAGGAACTAGAGCTCTGGACAAACTGCAAACTATGAGCGCGACAAAAGAACCAAGGGGATTTTCAGACAAACCTGATGTATCTGCAGACTAATAGCCACTCATTTGGCCTGACTACCTTGAACCATGTAGTTCACATTTGAGCTTTAATGAAGAAACTAAACATAGCCTGTAAAACATGACATTACAGTCTGAAGGACAGCTATGAAAGGATGAAAGAAAAAAAAAAAACACACACCAAGGTTAAAAACGTGTGTCCTTTGATCACTTCTGAATTATGAGTTTGTTGACTCAGCCTTTCTAAAAGTAGCACTCCTGATACAAAGACTGCAGCTTCCACCATATCACTTCTCGCTCCACCTTTTAACAATTCATGAGAAGAACGCTCCTGATAGCAGCCCATTCACTGCTATCAACCATGCCATTTTATTCATTGAAGGAAATGAGAGAGTTAACCATACACCAGGCTTGAAATACTCACACATTTGTTCATTGCACCAGCAGAAACAGCACATTCACCTTCTCTTCTGGTGCTCAGCTGCTGTAACTCACACCAAGGAGAGTATTTTAAAAAGGTTGTCCTTCCCTGTTATAGTTACATATAATAGCTTTGTGTGTCTTGTTTAGTTACAGGAAATACTTAAAATAACAAAAAAAGTCTTCAAATTAAAAGATTAAATACTCAAGCTAATTACCTAGCTTTCTAAAACATAACATACTCCTAGTTACTAAATGGAAAATAATGCAGAAGGAGAATGTTTGTATGTATTTTCTCTTGCAAAGAGCATGAGAAGTCCTGAGAAGATTAAAAAAAGGCAGCACTTACAAACCTAAGTCAAGAGCCAGCAAAAGCAACAACCACAGCCAAAAACACCACAGGTAAACAAGATCTCCCCTTTGTTTGTAATAAATATACATACATAAACATGTATACACACATACAAAAATAAAAATATGTCACACCTAGTTTTCTACAAAATTTATGTACAGAAATGTAAATAATTATATATTGAAAATAAAACCCTACATTTGACCCCCTACCACATAGTCATTGTACAAGGCATCAGAATGAAATGTCAAAATCTTTGCAAATGACACTGTTCCAACTGTAGCCAACCACTCAGCCTCACCAGTATTTTCTTCTCCACAAATTTCCCTGATGCCATTACAAGGATTTATATCATCATTTATTTGTACAATATTTTCTGCTCTTTGTTTTTGTTACTTTTTCCTTACATTATGACTGTAGGGTCTTTGGAGGCAAAGAACATAGTATGTCCAGCATGCTCTGCAATGAAGTAGTGATGCCTCACTACTGGCATGTACACAAAAATATTGGAAATAAAGAATTACCAGCTGACTGCCACATCTTGTTTATTCAAAAATGTGTTAAATGGTTTGAAATACACAAACCTCTCTGGTAAGGAAAAATTCTATTAGAATTCTGATAGAGTACGTACAAAAACAGAAGCATATATTCCACTATTATCCATTAGCAATGATGAGATAGGACGGCATTCAGGTCAGTTTAACCAACATAAAGGAAAAAAAAAGTTTGTAAATTCAAACTTCACTTACCACTGGAAGCTGCAATAAAGTATAATTCTTATGCGACGGTTTCTGCATAACAATTTACTTTTAAACTCCTTAGCGGTGCAACAACTTTTCCCCTCTCCATGTCCCCTGAAGCATTTCACAGACTATTGTCTTTGACTAACAAAATTTTATTTAAGAACATCCATTTTAGCCTTCTCCTTTGTCTCCTCCTCCGCGCATGCAAGCACAGCACCCTGACCATCAAGACTGAAGCAAATATTAGTCAACTGAATTCCACTCCCTTATCATCATTTCCTTACTTAGGAACATTGCCTGTGGGCAGTGGAAGATGAGACCTGTATTACTTAGAAATTTCACATACATTTGAGGGAAGTTTCCCAAAATTAACTGGAAATAACGTAGGCAAATCAAGAAGGCAGAAGTCTGTGTCCATATTATGTACCTGCCATGGATTTGTAGTGCAGCACGTGAGCAGACTGCTTCTAACCCTGAGAGCATGACTTTTGTTTTGATTTTCTTTTTTAATCTAATATGGTTACTCACAGTACATGTTTTGTTTCTTTTGGAGCAGTCTAACAGCATATCAATCCAGGTATTGATCCAGACTCAGTTCCTTTTAACTGCATCACAAACTGATGCATCATCACTAACTGCATCAACAACTGCAGTCACAAACATGAGTGGAGATTTGATATACAGTCTTCTTACTATGCATAAACTACATCAAGGTTTAGAAAACAGTAGCCTTTTAAACAAGTTAACAAACAAAAAAAGGATTTGCAGTCAATTTACCATACCATGTGTGTACGTCTCACATGAAAGGGCTTTCTGCTATCCACAAGGCACAGAAAGGCTTTAAAAGAGTTTGCACACACTGTAGTGGAACAAAAGAGCTGCCCTGACTTCCACCAGAAACCATGATGAATTTCTTTGTTGTGCCTGCTGCCCTCTCTGCTTTAGACTCGGACAATCATTAAAGCAAGTAATTTGAATTAAGTACAGGAATCATTTCAATGACACTTCTGATTAGTTATGTGCTTAAAGTTAAGCACATACTGAATACCTTCCTGAACCGAAGCTCATGCCCTAATGAAGATGCCTTAATGTAATTTTTTCCCGCCTTCAAGTCAAACACTTGTTGACTTCAGAAACATTCAGCTTGGGGAGGTTTCAAATTGCTACACCACAGCAAACCACCATAATTACAATGCATTGCTTTCTGTCTTCTATTGCAGCCAAAGGCAAAGCAACACGAAAGCTGAAACAAGCCCTCTTTAGTATTTCCCCTATGTCCCCTTACCAGGACTTCAAAAGATCTGCTGTGTTGTCAAAAAACAGTCTCAGTTTAGATGATGGCAGTGCCACTGTACTCTAAAGCATCTACCTGCAACAGAACTGCTTTAAACATGCAATGATTGACTGTGCCACTTCATACTCTCAAACGAACAACTGACTTCACCTGCTTCCATTTCTTCTGTCTCACAAATATTGCATGTATTATGCACTGTAATATGTTCTAAGACTAAAGATTCTCCAAGTATTACTACATTAACTTGATGTTGACTTAAGAGTTCATTAGTATTAAATTCTTCCCTTTAAAAAAAAAACCATAAAAGTACCTAAAGTAAGAAAAATTGAAACATTTACATTTCATTAAAAATTATTTTTCCATAAAACTGTTTTGAACAAAACAAAACAAATTTTGCCTAACATATAGAAAATCTTTGTCCTTTATAAAAAAGTTAATACAGAAAACAAGTGAAAACAGTATCTGCCTTATATATAGGAGCTATTGCGTTTTTCAGAAAGAACATCTTTGAGATAGTTTTGCCCATAGGTTATCTGAATTCTAGAAAAAGGTATCTTTTATCATGTCTATTTTCCCTTTCAGCAGACTCTGGCTTCCCAGTCTCCATAAGGCACTTCTGTCTAGCCCCTCTATTTTTTCCTTTTAATTTTCTTTCACTGTAATTTTCATCTTCTTTCAGTTTTTGCAATCTTGCTATTTGTACTCACTATTCTTTCCTCCCCCATATGCTGGTTTAAATATTCCAGTCCCACTGAGATTTTTATTCCAACCTCCTCCCTCAACTTCTTTCATTTCTTAGACTTCTTTTTTTATCCTGGTTTCCCCCCCCCCCTTAAAATAATGTTCATGGAATTGAGAAACCAAAATGGCTCACATTACCACTGAGGCATCTCTAAATGGCAAATAAATAAGCCCTCTGAATAGTGACACTCATTCCAACAAGATGCTAAAACATTATAACAAACAGCAAGATGAACACGTGCATGCTTTTCATGCTGCCATGAAGTGGACTGCCCTTCTTCCTCACCACAAGTCAGAAAGACAGACCAGAAATGTTGAGATGTCCAAGATTTCCAGTCTGTGAAACCCTTGGAAAGAAAAAATTAATTTATATCCTTGAAACACATTCTGGGGAGGAGAAGAGAAATCAAAACCTCTTTTGGGGGTCCAAGTTGACTACCACTTTTCATCAAAGGGTTACCTAAAGGCCAAGCAAAGGAACACCAAGGAAAGGTAGGGCTTCAAAGCAAAATGAACACAATGATGAGACACAAACATTAACCTCTTGATGCTTTTTAGTGAAGGGAATGGTATGCAACATGGAAATCAAGAGAGCCCAGACTGATGTGGCAAGGGAGAAGGGGACAAAACCACCAAGTATGAAATGACAGCAACCTTAAAAGACCTGCAAAGGGGAACAAGAGTGCTGGTGCACTCAGTCCAGTCAGCATAAAACATGGCAATTCTAGGCAAAACTATAGAGAGGTCATTTAATATCAAACCTGAGCATGCTCCTACTTTGCCCAGCGTATCTGGCTGGCCTTCCCCTACAGCCACATGAGAGAAGCAAGCAACCACAGGTCTCATTTTCCTCTGGACTGCCCTCCCTTCCAGAGCAGGTGGTTCTGAGGGCCCTGGGTAAAATATTGTCTCAGCATAGGTCTAGTTTTCACGTTTTCTTTCACAGTAGAGATCTGCTTCCACAGTTCATCTTCTGACTGGACACTGAGAAATACTCTGCCTGGAAGAGACTTATCCATAACTAACAAGAACAAAAGCTAAACAATTATTTTCCTAATGCTCTTCTATCCCCTTTCTAGTCTTAATCATTGTGCAATTCTAATGCCAGTTAAGCAACACATCAGGCTGCACAGTCTAGTTCCAGCATTCATGTCTCAGCATTGGTCTCATTTTGCAAAACATCCCCTCCTCAACCTACTAGAATTGGTTCATAGCCATGGTTTAGAAGTACGTATGCAGCCTGTAAACAAGGTGAAAGTGGTACTGACTGGTTTCTAAATAGCAGGAAATAAATGTCCATATTAACACAGCTTTTAAAAAAAAAAACAGCTTATGCACTAAGCATGATACTCTTATTTCAGGGCAAGTCCCCATATTCAGGTTTCTACATATAAATTGCATAGAAGTTCTCTAACCAGGACTCAGCAGAGTGATGATAGTGGAATGACTGAACCAAGATTTCAAAGCTAGTAACCCAATTAATTATGTCTCCTCCTAAAAATGAATCGTGGCTCTCGTTCAGTAAAGCTATCCACACAAGGCAGAATGAATATTGATGGAATTTTAAAATATTTGAGGAATCATAACAATTTTATACCATTTGCCTACCAAGTTACTGTATTTAAACCAGAAATCTTGATGGCTATTGCTTCTACAGTTCAGAAGTTTGTTAGTCATTTCATTTGCTACTGGGGAAAAGAAACGTCTCTCTGCAGTCTGCCAGAGCTATAAATTACATATGCATGATGTGTGAAGTATCGCTTCAAGTTTCTTTATGCCAGTGTACCTCCATCTTGACTCCACCACTCTTCTACAATTCCAAACTTTGCTTCTATTAGTGGCTAAAAATTATCAGAGGCAGAGTAGTGGCTGACTGAAATATTTGAAAGTACTTTAACCCACAGCTGGTGACTTTTCCTAGGACTTCACCAGGGCTATAAATAAAATTGCCTAACACAAGACTCTTAGAAAGTCTGAAATGCATAGAAATTCAAAACAACAATATAAAATGAACATTAGATTGACAGTAAGCCTGCTTGCCATTAAAAGTAGGTCCTTGGTGTGCTCTAAATGAAGACAGCTCAGTTGTAAAAGCAACATATTCAATTCTACTATAAAATTTTTGTAATGCCTTAACACACACCTCCCCGTTGCCTTTGCTATAAATACTTAGAGGTCACACTTGGGGCTTCCTTCCATCTTGGAAGCAGCTCTAGCGTGGGAGAGGTTGCTGCAGGCAGACCACTGATGGCAAGTTCACCGTTAGAAATGACAGTGAAATGACAGAAGCCCCTTAAAAAAATTATAGCCTTCTAGTTCTAAAGAAGGCATAAAAACAAGGAATTCGGGAAAATGAAGCAGTATCATTCTGATGTACTTTCCTCTCTTCTCTACATTTTCAGAGGAGCAAGAAAGGCTACTACAACTAACATTTCAAATGTGAAATTGATGTCTAGTTTTTAAAGGCATGTGACTGAGCTGGCATAAGAATAAGATGGTGCTAATCTGTGGTGATATGAATAAGCATAACTCAACCTCAACCTCCATATGTTATTAAAACACCCTGGCTCTCCTCACTCTCTCTTCCATTTTCTCAAACTTGTGTGGTCACCACAAGAGCTTCAAAATCACAAGCTTACTGCAGGGTTTACCTTCATTTATAAGGTCCAAAATTAACAGCATGGCTCACAACTCTTGGAATATTTATGGCTTAGAACTTGAGCCACATCTGCAGAACAGTATTTTTCCAACAGAACAATATTGTATCTGCTCAATGTGTGAGTGAGGGCAGCATTACACCCTCAGTCAACTATGCCAACAAAACCCACCATGTGGCTACAGCTTTGCCAAGAGAAGCTTTGCCCAGCCTGTATCATTCAGGGAGGTAGCGCAATTACATTGTCAGAAAAACTTGAGACAGATATTATTTACAGTTGATAAGACTTGACTTAGATAGCCAATTTCAACACTGTTAACCTTTAAAAGGAGTACCTATTTCAATGCTTGGAGTGCTTAAGAAAGGAGGAAAAAAGCACATCCTGGAATTTTTCCAAAGCACTTTTTTTTAAAATAAGCCTGAGGGAGATGCTGCCCATCCTCCCAGTACAAGCAAAGTACCTCAAACATCTAGAAGTCAGCTTAGACACGAAGGGCTCTCAAAGGAGTACCCAAACAAAGAGAACAGTAAAGGACTACTTTTTTCTTTTTTTTCTTTTTTTTTTCTTAATTTCAGATCCCAGATTACATGCAGTGATATTCTGGACAGTACCTTGTATGTGTAAGGCACCTTAGTAACTGGCAGCTGCCAAAGCAGCAGCAACAACGTCTATTTTCAGTATTACCTCAAATACAAAGGCTTAAAATAACATTTCCTTTGTTTTCAGATGAATGTGTGTTAATACCTGGCGCTCTCATAATTCTTTTTACCCATAGAGTATAGTACAGTCTTTTTACTTTGTGAAGTCTGAGAAAAATGAAGACACAGAACAATTAATTCAAACCCTGGTCAAAGTACTTAACGGAAGAGCTAAAAGCTGAGACTGGGCTTTCTCTTTTCCAGTCTTGTATCACTTTCGCTCAGAAAAACACATATGCAAATATCATAATGAAAAATCTATTTCTGTACTACACACACAGAAGCACCACTATTTCCAGGAAATATGCGTTCTGGAATGTCAGTTTTCCTATGAACAGGAATACTGATTGAGCATAAATATCCAAAAGCATACAGTGTATACAGAATATTCTTTAGAATTAAGCTATTTGTAACATCATACTGAACTCCACACCACCCATTAAGCCTAGCAGATCTTTTTAGCCAACGCTCAGAAAGGCAGAGGTGTATAAAAGCTTACCTTCTCATGATTTTCTATCAGGATTTCAACGACGATATTCTGAAACTTCAGGTCCATGATGGCTGCTACAGTTTCTTCCTGTGGCCTCATTAAGGTTGGTCCAAATACTACCCCTAGATTTGCCACAGTCATTAGATTCCTCTTGGCATGCTTTGAAACACTTTTTGAAAAGAATTGAAGGAAAAAACAGGAAATAGGTTATGAAAAATTTCCATCACTGTTGGAAACAGCAGCCTACAAATGAAAACATTACATTTCCTTAATCTATGTTTTAGAAGTTTGTTTTGTGCAAAGTTTCTTCAAATAAAGTCTTACTGAATTCTGGAAAACAGAAAAGCCATTCTTCCATTGGTGATTTAAAAACAAAAGCAGTCTCTTACTGAACTTAAATATATAAAATGCACTTAGCGTTGGACCAGGGCAAGTGTGAAACCAACTTAAATTTGCTAACAGATCTCCACTATTCACTTTGCCAGAATTTGCGAAAGGAAAGTATAATGTTCCCTTTCTCACTTCAATCAAACCCTCCACTGCTGGCAGGACTGCTAAAGTAAATACTTATATGGCTTCATTAACGGATTAGATTTCTGCCTTTCCCGCCAAAATATACACAGCATGAGTCAAACGTCTTGTCTGCTTTTGCACGTTTGGTTCTTGGTATTGTGCATGACAGCATCAAGATGGGCTTCAGCTCCAGCCACACTTAACTAAGGCCCTTTGTAGTTAAGTGAAGGTAAGAACAAGAGTTCTCACAAGGTAGGAAAGCAGGTCATAACACTTACTTCGCTAAATGTTTCACCAAAATTTCCAGCATCTCTTTGTTCTTTTCTGGGAGTTTATGGACCAAGAAGTGAACAGCATTAACTCGAGATTCAGGACTCCCACTTTCTATGGGACACAGAAATAAATAACTATCTCAAAAAATAAAAATAAAATTAAATCCACAGAAACACAAAGCTTCTGCCACCCCTGCACAGAAACATACTGCACACACTTTGCTTCACCATTTATGTATCTCCAAACATAGCAATATCGAACATATGCGCTCTGTTTTCACAAGTAGTCTTGTTCTAGAATTATCAACTTATTTGCCTATTTTCTCAACTCATCTTTCAATCCACCTGCAAAAGGATGCCTTTGTTCATCTATTTTTAAAAAGCAACAGATGTAGTTATTGTTTTGCTGCATTGGACTCATCTGCTTACGAATATACCGCAAGGTGAGAAGCAATGTTACTAGGTGCCACAGAGTGGAATTGTACTACTTTACTTTTTAGCATCATTAGCTGATTGTCCTCATCATTAGAATTCAGTTTTGTTGGTACTATGCAGCTAATGATACTGCATTTATGCTACCTTGCATTGGAAACTGCGTAAAAACACATGCAGAAGATTCATATGCTCAGAAAGAGAAAATCTAAACACCTTTGAAGGAACAAAAGAATAATCATGTAACAAAATCTACTGAGCGTGATTACTACAATAAAGGGCCCTGAATAACAACAGCATCCCTCTCTAGTACAGTACAGAAATAAAATAAAAATAAGTAAGGAGCTTTTCATTTTTGTGCATTGCATGTTGAACTGTTTGGCCCCTGCAGGTTTCACTAGTACACGGATGAAAACAAGAATCTGTAAAAGATTAAAATGATGACCCCTCTTCCTATTTCTCAAAGTTTTATTAAATCACAAAATTATCTCTCAGTAGTGGTTACAATGACAGGAGTGGAAGTATTTCTCTTGTATATAAAAATACTTAGTACAAGGTACATAAAGAGAAAAACTTAAAACCCACTCTGAATGCAAGAAGTTTTGACACCAGGACCACTCCTCATCAGGTCTCGTTTTACTCTAAGGCAACTTTGATTGTTAAGTGTATAAAATACCACCATATTTCTTCAGTGCATATTGCTACAGATTTTAGGGTTTTTTTTATTCTTTTGCAGTGAACACCCCTGCACAGATTGCAAGAAAAAAGGCTACCAAAATGCAAAACGTTTAGCTCCTAGTCAGCTAATCAAAATTCAGACAGCCAGAAAAACATAAGCCTTCTTTAAAGCAAGACTATTTTACATATATGTGAAATCACAAATGCTAATTAAAGAATGGCTAAGCAACTTAATAACAAGATACAGTCAAGACTTATATAGTTTCAATCTACACTGATATGTATAAAGAAAAGAAAATTGAAAGGAGAACCTTTCAATTTTGGCTGCCCCTGCCCGCCCCCCAATAGTTGCAGAGAAAAGGATATTTCTTGCTATTCCTGGTGCTGCTGGTTTTTTACAGCCAACGTAGGAAACAACAGTGACTACCTATTTTTAAGTATACCGTAACTCAGATTTGCAATGTTGATGACATTTCTCTCCCCAAGAGATAGAATCAAACCCTCTACAAAATTGTTTACTACTTATGAACACTGTACATTAAAACACTGTAATCTCAACTGAATCCCTTTATTGAGAGAGACTATAAAATAGAGAAAGGAAAATAAAGAAACTCCTGGCAAAACTTCATAGGTCAAGAAATTATTTTAACACTTTCCAATACAAGTGGGCAGATTCACCATCTAGGTAAGTATGTTGAGTTTTGTTTAAGAGTTTGGCCTCTAAGATGTGCTTTAGCAATGAATTTCATGGGCCAATTCTCATTTTGAATTAAGGATCACAAGTGAACACATACTGCAGTCCTGGAAGGTCATTACAGCAATATGAAGAAGATAAAGCAATTGTCTCAAAGTTTATTTTAATTTTACTTGCCACAGTTTGCCAGAAGTGCTACAGGCTGGGAAGAAAATCAGCTAAATATCTGTTTGATACTTTGCCAAAAATTTTCTTACACAGTTTCCCTCCATCCTCTTCCAAAAAAATTCCATGTACATTAGATACCATACAGCTGAACTACAAATGCTGTTGTGTCTTCTCCAGGTCTGTATTTGAACTGCCATAGTGTAATCTGGCCTGCTCCTTCCTTTCTTCTACTAATATATGAGGAACATTCAAGTCAGCCTAGATACAGAGCTAACAAGGCACTGAAAACAAGGGTCAAGCAGCTCTGCTTTAAGGATTCAAATGAGCCCAAATTAGTGGGCTTCATATCCTTTATGATGGAAGAAAAAAAAAAAATCACATTCTAAGTAGATGTTTATCGTTATATAATTAAGATAATAAAAATGAATGTTTACAATCTCTATCCAAAAGCTTTTCCATAAAAGTAAAAATTGCGCTATGCTACGTCTGTCACAAGCTTGTCTGTCAATTGATACATCATACGTAACAAACACTAGAACCGAACGCTGGTTAAAATCTACATATTTTTAAACATTTATTATTTCTTATTCCTATATTTTTACTGGGTTGAAGAATTTTTCTGAAACTGCATTTGCATCCTGCTCCTAAGGCCACAACAGTACTATAAGAAAAGATTTCTATTTTAACCACAGCCATATATTTACTGGCAGGAACGATGAATTCTCCATGCAGCTCATATGTCATCAATGGCTCTGGAAGGCTTCTGTAAAACAAGGATGACATAATAAATTTAGCTATATTCTTTTCTACCTGTATTTACTCTAAGTATGAGACGTTTTTAACATTCAGTATTATAAGCGTCACATTGGAGGCAACCATTGTTACAATGGCCCTTGAATTCAGGGATCTCCAGCGGGAGTGAAAAACTTGGTATTATCAGGAAAATAAGACTAAATACATCCATTCACCTTCCACGAGCTGAAGTGATTTTGTTCTTTCCTAATTTTTTTTTTTTAATTCTTTCCTACATTCCTACGTAAGAGACACACTTTTATTGGTAACAGTTCTTCAGCATTCTTCGGCAATGGTTGCAGTAACACTTTATTTAACAAAAACAGATTAAAAATACTATACTTGTCTTACGCTATGAGAGATACACAATAAGTTCTACGTTCTATGTTCTTAGGCAATTTAGTAAAGTATCTTGATCAGGAATTGGCCAGGCCATTTGAACAGAGAACACATCTAACATTCTTACTTTCAACACTCAAAATATTATTACTATTGTACCTAGAACATCACAGCAAGGGCCAGAAGGAAAAGAGGAAAATATTTAAAAATTCATAACCTTTTATCTTTTCATTCTACCACATTAAAACAGAAAAAGGCAGAAAACTCTTTTAACAATCTTAGCCGATTTTCAGTAATGACTCTCAGCAAGTTTACTAACAATTCAGGTTTCTGAACCATCAGTGAAATGCTTATGTCTCTAACAGAAAAATGCTTTGGGGCTTGTCTCATATGAACATGACTATTAGTGTTGCTAAATTATTTTGCTTCCCACAAGACAAAAAAGAAACATGGTATTTGCAGAAAGTGAACCTCTATTCCAAAATACAGGAAAAGTAAGTAACGTAGCTTAACACACTGCACAGGAGAAACAGAATACAGAATTCATAGTCTAATTAATGAATAAATAAACGAGAGAGAGACAGGCTTACCGCAGATATTGCTTCATAGCACTAGTAATTGTCTTCACTTCCCAATCTACAGAGTTTTCCAGGTCAACTTCATTGCAGGTTTTTGCATCTAGAAAATAATCAGAAAGAGAAGAGGTACAGGAAAAAAGGGAATACTAAATCAGTATACCCTACATGAACATTAAATTTGACCATTATGTATTTGCTCACATAATCGTAGAAGTACGTAAGAAGTATGTCCTTCTTAGTATTAACTAATAATAAGACGACTTAATATCCAAACCTCTTTATAAATTCCATTTCCATATTTTGTTTTTAAAAGTATTTACTGCTGATTTTTTCTTTAAGGAAGGATTAAAAATCACTTTCATGTAAAAAAGATCTCTATAGCAATTGATGTTTACACACCTTTAACTAAACAGAAAGATGTACACAAACACAGAAAGATGTACAAAAGCAGTTTAGAAAAAAGACCCACTAAGCATAATACATCTTTTCCACTTTCATTATTTAAAATGCAAGCACACTTTTTTGAATCACTTGTAAACTGTTATTTTGGACTCCTAATGAAAATAGCCAAAGTTCAAGTATGACCCTCCTTACTGTGTGAAAACCTTTAAGAGGCACTTCAAAAGTAGAAAAAGGACTCTTCTCTATCAGTAAGTTTCTTCTACAAGATGGCCTGAATGTTTCCCTTACTTGACCAGTTTTAGCCAAAGGGGAAAAAGCTTGCTTGACCATTTGGCAGGCTCACAGAACTCCTCCCATCTTTTACCAGGTTAGTTGGCGGAGTCTTATAACACGACAGATCATATTGAACTGTCATTATGTCTGAATGACCCGTCAGGTGAAAGATTTTTTGACAGAACATAGAAAACAACACAGGGCACTGGAATGTTTTGCCATCAAAAAAACCCTTTTGGCCTCAAACAGGAAGTAATAGCTAGTTGACACAAGAACATCACATGTATATGGCAAAACTAGTCCAAGGCATTTGGTAACTTCTAGTGCCTGAGCTTCTGTTACTATTACTGCTACAGGTTTTAACCAGTCACTAGAGTAAACCACAGCAGTAGCTGACACAGATTACATGTTGACCAGTTCATACAATTCAGAAATCATTTGTTACTTTGCTTGTCAGACAAACGACAGACACATTTAAAAAATCAAATCAGGATCCCTGATTAAAGGTGCCGTCCTTTTACTGCGACTAAATAATTCTGTTCTAAAGGCTGTGCCAAGCAATTATTTCTGTAACTGAATATTCTCCTTCATTATATCAATTATTTAAATCTCATTTTAAAATACAAGTCAGATAACATTTTCTACCAAATTGTCACTAGCCAACCACCACCCAAAATATTCAAGATTGTCTCAGGAAAAAGTTTCTTTTTTCCTCTCTTTAACACGCTGTGTTCAAATTCTCTTTTTTGAGAAGAAAAATACAAGCCAGTATGCTATTTGCCTTATTTCCCCGCCCCCACCCCCGCCCTGTATCAGCAATAGTGTGGCCAGCAGGAGTAGGGAAGCGATCATTCCCCTGTACTCGGCACTGGTGAGGCCGCACCTCGAATACTGTGTTCAGTTTTGGGCTCCCCACTACAAGAAGGACGTTGAGGTGCTGGAGCGTGTCCAGAGAAGGGCAACGAAGCTGGTGAGGGGTCTGGAGCACAAGTCTTATGAGGAGCGGCTGAGGGAACTGGGGTTGTTCAGTCTGGAGAAGAGGAGGCTGAGGGGAGACCTTCTCGCTCTCTACAACTGCCTGAAAGGGGGTTGTGGCGATGAGGGTGTTGGTCTCTTCTCCCAAGTAACCAGTGATAGGACAAGAGGAAATGGCCTCAAGTTGTGCCAGGAGAGGTTTAGATTGGATATTAGGAAAAATTTCATTACTAAAAGAGTGGTCAAGCATTGGAACAGGCTGCCCAGGGAAGTGGTTGAGTCACCATCCCTGGAAACGTTTGGAACACGTGTGGAACATGGTGCTTAGGGACATGGTTTAGTGGTGGACTTGGCAGTGCTAGGTTAACAGTTGGGACTTGATGATCTTAAAGGTCTTTTCCAACCTAAGTGATTCTACAAATCTATGAAAACCTTCCTACAGAATTAAATAAAAACGGTCATCACATTAGAAACTAGTGGAATCCATGGGAATTTTGTTACTAAACCACTATGTAATATCCAGTTTTTAAATAACTGCTTCATAATCATCAACCTCCTTTACAGTCAAAGGATGCACTCAGCTGTGTGAATTTTAAGAGCATCTGTATTTTAAGACCAAGCCTCTTAAAATAAAAAATAGAAGGTATTGCTGAAGAATTCCATTATCTCTTGGGAGGAAAAAAAACTCAACAAAATTTGGCCCTGCTACCAAGCCCAAACATTCCCTACTTTGACTGTAAAAGCCATCAAGACTTAAAGGCATTTTTTTTCCACTTTTGGTTTAACAGTTGCCCTCTGTGCCCCACCACCCCACATATTTGACTGTTCCCACTCCATTTTTCCCTCTACCTCGAACACCCCAGGCCATTATATGAACCGGAACTTCAATCAGGATTTCAAAAATGTCTCCACTAGTTGTCATGCTTTTTGTTCACATAGCAGCCACTGTGCACTGAATGGCAACTTTACACATACAAAAATAACTGTGCACATTTATGGAACAGCTTTTGACAGATCAGCTCTAAATTTTATGCAAGTCTTTCTGACAATAAGGTAGCTAGAGTTTATAAAAACAGTCCAGTTCACTAAACCGGGTAAGGAGGAGACTCTTTCTGCTTTCATATGCAATATGCCCACTGTAGGGGTGTATGCATGCTGTCATTTACTGTACATAAAATAATAAGGAATTCAGTGTAATTTTTTTGAAAGCTGCTGGTTTTGAAAAGGCAAAGGTACCTGAAAGTTTTCTTCTACAACATGTAACGTCTGGCATTTTTCATGCCAGGCAGTATCAGAAATCAAAACTGAACTCATCAGTAGAAACTCCAAGTCCTTAGCAGTCACTTCACCACGAGCAAGGGTCTGTATAAAAGCTGACCTTTGTAGTAGTTTGTATGAAATCGATGTAAGCAGCTTGTATGAAATGAGCCACATCAGATCTATAAAGTAGACCACAGATGAAACAGGAATCGGTCCCTGACGCATTTCAAGAACTGAGCCTCCTGATGGCTGACGATGCACTCTGAATTGCTTATAACAAATCCCCATAGCATTGGAAGTCCTAACTCTGTATCCGTGTTTACAGTGAGGTATCAGATTAACTGAACATTTTTCCTTGAAATGTAATGTGTGTTTTCCTTATCAAATGCCTCACTTAAATTTAGATAAGATTATTGTTGCAAAACAGATCACCATAGCACAATGCTAGTTACAAGTAACTTCAAGGACTAAGTTAATTGCAAAATTAACTCTTTTTTTATTATTATTATATATTTATTTGCTGAGCCTCATTTTAGAGAGGACTTCATTTCACTGGTTTTTTATATTAAAGGTGAAAATTTGTCCATTTGTAGCATTAGAAAAGCATATGTTGGTCTTCTCATACTCTCTTGACTCTCAATATAGTTTCTCAAGTTTTATAGAAAATATTCTGAAAAAAAGACGAAACTACCTGCTGTTATGTCCCTGGTAACCATTTGGAAGACTTTTTTTTGCACTTTGGGCCTTTCAGACTGTGAACTTCATGGTCAATGACAGGTAGCCTAAAATACTTTGAAAACTTATCAAACATTTTAAAATACAGAAGGTTAATATGAGGTTTTTATGATTCTGAAACGATCTTTCATATAAAAGGGTATCTAAGAGTATACACAGAGACAAAGGATTAAAGATTAATCAGTCATTTTAAATTCTCTGTACCACCGTATATCAAAAAGAAGCCCTCTTTATTCTTCTCCGAGGACAGCCAGATAAAGAGCACAGATAGGATCGCTTTCAACAAATCATCAGAAAAAGAGCACCTGCTTGCACCCTAACTTTTTTCTGTTCAGTATTTTGCCTCGTCTTAATACCACTGTATTCCTCCTACTTCAAATAAATATATGAATCTTGGGAATGACAAAAAATGTTTCTAATTTTAAAAAATAACTAAAAGCAGATGCTGGAATCACCAGTAAACTCTTCCAGCTGCTACTGAACCACTGGCAACCTGAGTCTATTTAATTTGGATACCATTAATGGCAAAGAAGAAAATCTGCCTGCCAGACCTGTACGCCCAAGCTAAGCCAGTAAGTACAAAACTGAAAAACATCTTATGATACCAAATGCATTTAATCAAGACTCTCAGTGATAACACTTCATTCTTCCTATGGTCAATGGCTAAAGATGGTTATTGTTTAGTGAGGCTAACTCCAACACAGATAAACAACCATGAGAATCTGTTATAGATCAGTTATTTTTATTAATCCCAGTTCGTATTTCCAGAAAGAGTCTTTTGCTACAATACTTTAAAGATACAGACAGGTTTATGTGCACTAATGGAGAAGTTCAGGGGGCTGTTAATATTGATTAAAGTAAGATATCGTGAATTAATATTTAGCAAGGTCATTATGACAGATTGATATGACATGCAGGTCCTCAAGCCTGATGTCTTATAATTTCTGAAGAGACAGCCTGTTTGAAAAAATAAAGGAAGGAAAAGAAAAAGTCTTACAGGTGGCACTGAACTGACAGCAGCATATAATATAAAAGCGCTTTGTCATTCACATAATGTCTGGGGTAATGAAATGAATTCACTTTCTGGCTTCCTCCAGTTTGCAGTGCCAAAGAACACTGTGTTATCAGCACAGATGGAGCATGCATGGTTCTGGAGAAGAGCCTGGTGCAAACTGCAAACAAGCTTCTTTGCATACCAATGAATCCCTGAGAATCAGACCTTTGCTGTCAAGTGACAGGTTTGGAAGCTCTATAAAAATGAACTAATCCCAGTGGTCTTGTCTGACTGCATGTACTGTCAGTGCTCAGGACAAGAAATTGGGAAACACAGCACATCTTGCAATCATGGCTACTACTTTGGTGAGAGCTATCGGGCAGATGAGGGATTTCATCCAGGTGCCAATACTTTCCCCCCCAGCCCTGCTAGGGATAGTGGAGTGGCAAGAGAACTACAGTGACTGGGATTAAAGATGCATCAAAACCTCCACACAGAAAATGGGGGGAAAAAAAAAGTTTCTGAGAATAATTTTATGAATCAAGAAATCTTAAAAGCTACACATGGCTAACTAGGTATAAGAGAGTCTAAGACGTTACCCACATGTAAGAGTTATACTACTGAGTTTATAAAAAACAAATCCTTTCTCCATCTGTCTCCCGCCTTGGCACATAGCTATTACTAATACGTATATCATATTCCTCCTCTTAAACCAAAGAGCTCTTTGCCAGTCAGCTTAAACTAAAGGTCTTCTTTTGCACAGTGATTAACTAAACACATGCAAGGGTGTGCACACCTGTACATCTTAGACAAGGGACAAGAAAGGTGGAAGCTTCAAACAATGAAGCAATAAGTTTCAAACTTTCTTGAATTTGGTATTTTGAATTTTCTGATCAGACTCTTCAACTTAGGCTGCTTTAATCCCACTTGCACCAACCTTGCACAAAACCCATGATGTGGTCCTACGTGTCCCATACCAGTTCTCTTAGTTTATTCCTACCACCTAATCTTGGTCTTGCTAAACCAGGGGAACTTACAATGATATGGGGATTATTTGCATGGACTAAAGCAAACCAGATTTGGCCCTTATAAAGAACAACTACAGGCAGATGCTTTTAAAACTAAATATTGACAGTAAAACAACAAGAAATAAAATATTGAAAGTATGATTGTAAAATAGAGGCATACCCATCAACAAACTCAGAAGTCTCTGGACCTTTGAACTCACCCCCACAACTCTGTACAATCCTTGGTCATTTATACCTATTATGCAAAAGGAGAAAAAAAAAAAAAAAAAAAGGCAGAAGATCAACCACAGTGAAATTTAGCATTGAAACTTTCCCCAGGCCACAAATTCTCCTCAGAGACATACAGACTACATAGTATTAACACAGTCATAAGAACAATGTTATAAATAAAGTATTGCAAGAATCCTTTTGTTCTTCTGTGTTTTCAGGATAAGTTCACATTATGTTTTGGTAAAGGTTTCAGGTCCCTCAATTCCACCTCAGAAACTGGGAGGAGAAGCAAACTGGGACAACCCTTTCTTGGGGGGG